>NC_092252.1:23813029-23912473 GCF_036320965.1 Panulirus ornatus | reverse complement strand
AGCAAGGGTATTAGGTACAGTAGGGTTGAGGGTCAAGTCAATTGGGAGGCAAGTTTGAATGGAGAAAAACTGGAGGAAGTAAAGTGTTTTAGATATCTGGGAGTGGATCTGGCAGCGGATGGAACCATGGAAGCGGAAGTGAATCATAGGGTGGGGGAAGGGGCGAAAATCCTGGGAGCCTTGAAGAATGTTTGGAAGTCGAGAACATTATCTCCAAAAGCAAAAATGGGTATGTTTGAAGGAATAGTGGTTCCCACAAATTTGTATTGTTGTGAGGTGTGGGCTATGGATAGAGTTGTGCGCAGGAGGGTGGATGTGCTGGAAATGAGATGTTTGAGGACAATATGTGGAGTGAGGTGGTTTGATCGAGAAAGTAATGTTAGGGTAAGATATATGTGTGGAAATAAAAAGACCCTGGTTGAGAGAGCAGAGGAGGGTGTTTTGAAATGGTTTGGGCACATGGAGAGAATGAGTGAGGTAAGATTGACCAAGAGGATATATGTGTCGGAGGTGGAGGGAACGAGGAGAAGTGGGAGACCAAATTGGAGGTGGAAAGATGGAGTGAAAAAGATTTTGAGTGATCGGGGCCTGAACATGCAAGAGGGTGAAAGGCGGGCTAGGAATAGAGTGAATTGGATCGATGTGGTACACCGGGGTGGACGTGCTGTCAATGGATTGAATCAGGGTATGTGAAGCGTCTGGGGTAAACCATGGAAAGTTCTGTGGGGCCTGGATGTGGAAAGGAAGCTGTGGTTTCGGGCATTATTTCATGACAGCTACAGACTGAGTGTGAACGAATGGGGCCTTTGTTGTCTTTTCCTAGCGCTACCTCGTACACATGAAGGAGAAGTGGTTGTTATTTCATATGTGGCAGGGTGGCGATGGGAATGAATAAAGGCAGTCAGTATGAATTATGTACATGAGTATATATATGTATATGTCTGTGTGTGTATAGCGAGGTAGTACAAGGAAACAGACAAAAGAATGGCCCAACCCACCCAAATACACATGTATATACATACACGTCCAAATACGCAAATAAACATACCTATACATCTTAACGTATACATATATATACACACACAGACATATACATATATACACATGTACATAATTCATACTCTCTGCCTTTATTTATTCCCATCGCCACCTCGCCACACATGAAAAAACATTTCCCTCCCCTCTCATGTGCGCGAGGTAGCACTAAGAAAAGACAACAAAGGCCCCATTCGTTCACACTCAGTCTCTAGCTGTAAAGTAATAATGCAATGAAACCACAGCTCCCTTTCCACATCCAGGCCCCACAAAACTTTCCATGGTTTACCCCCGCTTTACATGTCCTGGTTCAATCCACTGACAGCATGTCGACCCCGGTATACCACATCGTTCCAATTCACTCTATTCCTTGCACGACTTTCACCCTCCTGCATGTTCAGGCCTCGATCATTCAAAATTTTTTTCACTCCATCTTTCCACCTTCAATTTGGTCTCCCACATCTCATTCCCTCCACCTTTGAGACATATATCCTCTTGGTCAATCTTTCCTCACTCATTCTCTCCATGTGACCAAACCATTTCAAAACACTTTCTGCTCTCTCAACCACACTTTTTATTAACACACATTTCTCTTACCCAATAATTACTTACTCGATCAAACCACCTCACAAAACATATTGTCCTCAAACATCTCATTTCCAGCACATCCACCCTCCTCCACATGCCTCGCAACCATAAAACATTGTTGGAAGCACCATTCCTTCAAACATACCCATTTCGCTTTTCGAGATTATGTTCTCGACTTCTTCACATTCTTCTACACTCCCAGAACTTTCGCCCCTCCCCCATCCTACAACACTTTCGCTTTCATGGTTCCATCCGCTGCCAAATCTACTCCCATATATCTAGAACACTTCACTTCCTCCAGTTTTTCTCCGTTCAAACTTACCTCCCAACTGACTTGTACCTCAACACTACTGTACCTAATAACCTTACTCTTATTCACATTTACTCTCAGGTTTCTTCTTTGACACACTTTATCAAACTCAGTCACCAGCTTCCGCAGTTTCTCACACGAATCAGCCACCAGTACTGTAGCATCAGCAAACAACAACTGACTCACTTCCCAAGCTCTCTCATCCACAACAGACTGCATACTTGACCCTCTTTCCAAAACTCTTACATTCACCTCCCTAACAACCCCATCCATAAACAAATTAAACAAACATGGAGACATGACACACCCCTGCCGCAAACCAACATTCACTGAGAACCAATTACTTCCCTCTCTTCCTACACATACACAAGCCTTATATCCTTGATAAAAACTTTTCACTGCTTCTAACAACTTGCCTCCCACACAATATATTCTTAATACCTTCCACAGAGCATTTCTATCAACTCTATCATATGTCTTCTTCAGATCAATAAATTCTACAAACAAAGCCATTTGCTTTTCTAAGAATTTCTCACAAACATTCTTCAAAGCAAACACCTGATCCACACATTCCCTACCACTTCTGAAACCACACTGCTCTTCCCCAATCTGATGCTTTGTACATTCCTTCACCCTCTCAATCAATACCCACCCATATAATTTCCCAGGAATACTCAACAAACTTATAACTCTGTAATTTGAGCACTCACTTTTATCCCCTTTGCTTTTGTACAACAGCACTATGCAAGCATTCCACCAATCCTCAGGCACCTTATCATAAGGTTAAATAACCTTACCAACCGGTCAACAATATAGTCACCCCCTTTTCTAATAAATTCCACTGCAATACCATCCAAACCTGCTGCCTTGCCGGCTTTCATCTTCCGCAAAGCTTTTACTACCTCTTTTACGTTTGCCAAATCATTCTACTAACCCTCTCACTTTGCACACCACCTCGACGAAAACACCCTATATCTGCCACTCTATCATCAAACACATTCAACAAACCTTCAAAATACTCACTCCATCTCCTTCTCACATAACCACTACTTGTTATCACCTCCCCATTAGTCCCCTTCACTGATGTTCCCATTTGTTGCCTTGTCTTACGCACTTTATTTACCTCCTTCCAAAACATCTTTTTATTCTCCCTAAAATTTAATGATACTCTTCCACCCGAACTCTCATTTGCCCTCTTTTTAAACTCTTGCACCTTTCTCTTGACCTCCTGCCTCTTTCTTTTAAACATCTCCCACTCATTTGCATTATTTCCCTGCAAAAAGCATCCAAATGTCTCTCTTCTCTTTCATTAATAATCTTACTTCTTCCTCCCACCACACACTACCATTTCTAATCTGCCCACCTCCCATGCTTCTCATGCCACAAGCATCTTTTGCGCAAGCCATCACTGCTTCCCTAAATACTTTCCATTCCTCCCCCACTCCCCTTATGTCCTTTGTTCTCAACTCTTTCCATTCTGTACTCAGTCACTCATGGTATTTCCTCACACAAGTCTCCTTCCCAAGCTCACTTACTCTCACCACTCTTTTCACCCCAACATTCTCTCTTCTTTTCTGAAAACCTCTACAAATCTTCACCTTTGCCTCCACAAGATAATGATTAGACATCCCTCCAGTTGCAACTCTCAGCACATTAACATCCAAAAGTCTCTTGTGCACGCCTATTAATTAACACGTAATCCAATAATGCTCTCTGGCCATCTCTCCTACTTTCATACGTATATTCATATATATCTCTCTTTTTAAACCAGGTATTTCCAATCACCGGTCCTTTTTCAGCACACAAACCAACAAGCTCTTCACCATTTCCATTTACAACACTGAACACTCCATGTACACCAATTATTCCCTCAACTGCCACATTACTCACCTTTGCATTCAAATCACCAATCACTATAACCTGGTCTCATGCATCAAAACTCGTAACACACTCACTAAGCTGCTCCCAAAACATTTGCCTCTCATGATCTTTCTTCTCAAGCCCTGGCGTATATGCACTAATAATCATCCATCTCTCTCCATCCACTTTCAGTTTTACCTATATCAATCTAGATTTTACTTTCTTACACTCAGTCACATACTCCCATCACTCCTGTTTCAGGAACAGTGCTACTCCTTCCCTTGCTCTTGTCCTCTCACAAACCCTTGACTTTACTCCCATCACTATAACCCAGTCTTGTGCATCAAAACCACTAACACACTCACTCAGCTCCTCCCAAAACATTTGCCTCTCATGATCTTTCTTCTCAAGCCCAGGCGCATATGCACTAATAATCAACCATCTCTCTACATCCACTTTCAGTTTTACCCATATCAATCTAGAGTTTACTTTCTTACACTCTATCACATACTCCCACCACTCCTGTTTCAGGAACAGTGCTACTCCTTCCCTTGCTCTTGTCCTCTCACAAACCCTTGACTTTACTCCCATCACTATAACCCAGTCTTGTGCATCAAAACCACTAACACACTCACTCAGCTCCTCCCAAAACATTTGCCTCTCATGATCTTTCTTCTCAAGCCCAGGAGCATATGCACTAATAATCAACCATCTCTCTACATCCACTTTCAGTTTTACCCATATCAATCTAGAGTTTACTTTCTTACACTCTATCACATACTCCCACCACTCCTGTTTCAGGAGCAATGCTACTCCTTCCCTTGCTCTTGTCCTCTCACAAACCCCTGACTTTACTCCCAAGACAATCCCAAACCACTCTTCCACTTTACCCTTGAGCTTCGTTTCACTCAGAGCCAAAACGTTCAGGTTCCTTTCCTCAAACATACTACCTATCTCTCCTTTTTTTCTCATTTTGGTTACATCGACACACATTTACACACCCCAATCTGAGCCTTCGATGATGATGAGCATTCACCGCGTGACTCCTTCTGTTTCCCATTTTAGAAAGTTAAAATACAAGGAGGGGAGGGTTTCCAGCAGCCCGCTCTTGTCCCATTTAGTCGCCTTCTATGACACGTGAGGAATGCGTGGGAAGTATTCTTTCTCCCCTATATATAGGGATATATATATATATTTCTTTTTCTTTCAAACTATTCGCCATTTCCCGCGTTAGCAAGGTAGCGTTAAGAACAGAGGACTGGGCCTCTGAGGGAATATCCTCACCTGGCCTCGTTTTCTGTTCCTTCTTTTGGAAAATTAGAAAAAAAAAAAAAATACTTCCCGCGTATTCCCTGCGTGTCGTAGAAGGCGACTAAAAGGGGAGGGAGCAGGGGGCTGGAAATGCTCCCCTCTCGATTTTTTAATTTTCCAAAAGACGGAACAGAGAAGGGGGCCAGGTGAGGGTATTCCCTCAAAGGCCAAGTCCTCTGTTTTTAATGCTAACTTGCTAATGTGGGAAATGGTGAATAGTATGAAAGTAAAAAAAAGAATACATATATACTTCCCACGTATTCCCTGCATGTCGTAGAAGGCGACTAAAAGGGAAGGGAGCGGGGGGCTGGAAATCCTCCCCTCTCGTTTTTTTTTTCCAAAAGAAGGAACAGAGGAGAGGTCCAGGTGAGGATATTCCCTCAAAGGCCCAGTCCTCTGTTCTTAACGCTACCTCGCTATCGCGGGAAATAGCAAATAGTATGAAAAAAAAAAAAAAATATATATATATATATATATATATATATATATATATATATATATTTTCTCTTTTTTTTTGCTTAGTCGCTGTCTCCCGCGTTTGCGAGGTAGCGCAAGGAAACAGACGAAAGAAATGGCCCAACCCACCCCCATACACATGTATATACATACGTCCACACACGCAAATATACATACCTACACAGCTTTCCATGGTTTACACCAGACGCTTCACATGCCCTGATTCAATCCACGGACAGCATGTCAACTCCGGTATACCACATCGATCCAATTCACTCTATTCCTTGCCCTCCTTTCACCCTCCTGCATGTTCAGGCCCCAATCACACAAAATCCTTTTCACTCCATCTTTCCACCTCCAATTTGGTCTCCCACTTCTCCTCGTTCCCTCCACCTCCGACACATATATCCTCTTGGTCAATCTTTCCTCACTCATTCTCTCCATGTGCCCAAACCATTTCAAAACACCCTCTTCTGCTCTCTCAACCACGCTCTTTTTATTTCCACACATCTCTCTTACCCTTACGTTACTTACTCGATCAAACCACCTCACACCACATATTGTCCTCAAACATCTCATTTCCAGCACATCCATCCTCCTGCGCACAACTCTATCCATAGCCCACGCCTCGAAACCATACGACATTGTTGGAACCACTATTCCTTCAAACATACCCATTTTTGCTTTCCGAGATAATGTTCTCGACTTCCACACATTCTTCAAGGCTCCCAGGATTTTCGCCCCCTCCCCCACCCTATGATCCACTTCCGCTTCCATGGTTCCATCCGCTGCCAGATCCACTCCCCGATATCTAAAACACTTTACTTCCTCCAGTTTTTCTCCATTCAAACTTACCTCCCAATTGACTTGACCCTAAACCCTATTGTACCTAATAACCTTGCTCTTATTCACATTTACTCTTAACTTTCTTCTTTCGCACACTTTACCAAACTCAGTCACCAGCTTCTGCAGTTTCTCACATGAATCAGCCACCAGTGCTGTATCATCAGCGAACAACAACTGACTCACTTCCCAAGCTCTCTCATCCATAACAGACTTCATACTTGCCCCTCTTTCGAAAACTCTTGCATTCACCTCCCTAACAACCCCATCCATAAACAAATTAAACAACCATGGAGACATCACACACCCCTGCCGCAAACCTACATTCACTGAGAACCAATCACTTTCCTCTCTTCCTACACGTACACATGTCTTACATCCTCGATAAAACCTTTTCACTGCTTCTAACATCTCGCCTCCCACATCATATATTCTTAATACCTTCCACAGAGCATCTCTATCACATGCCTTCTCCAGATCCATAAATGCTACATACAAATCCATTTGCTTTTCTAAGTATTTCTCACATACATTCTTCAAAGCAAACACCTGATCCATACACCCTCTACCACTTCTGAAACTACACTGCTCTTCCCCAATCTGATGCTCTGTACATGCCTTCACCCTCTCAATCAATACCCTCCCATATAATTTACCAGGAATACTCAACAAACTTTTCGTTTTTTTTTTTTATACTTTGTCGCTGTCTCCTGCGTTTGCAAGGTAGCGCAAGGAAACAGACGAAAGAAATGGCCCAACCCCCCCCATACACATGTATATACATACGTCCACACACGCAAATATACATACCTACACAGCTTTCCATGGTTTACCCCAGACGCTTCGCATGCCTTGATTCAATCCACTGACAGCACGTCAGCCCCGGTATACCACATCGCTCCAATTCACTCTATTCCTTGCCCTCCTTTCACCCTCCTGCATGTTCAGGCCCCGATCACACAAAATCTTTTTCACTCCATCTTTCCACCTCCAATTTGGTCTCCCTCTTCTCCTTGTTCCCTCCACCTCCGACACATATATCCTCTTGGTCAATCTTTCCTCACTCATCCTCTCCATGTGCCCAAACCACTTCAAAACACCCTCTTCTGCTCTCTCAACCACGCTCTTTTTATTTCCACACATCTCTCTTACCCTTACGTTACTCACTCGATCAAACCACCTCACACCACACATTGTCCTCAAACATCTCATTTCCAGCACATCCATCCTCCTGCGCACAACTCTATCCATAGCCCACGCATCACAACCATACAACATTGTTGGAACCACTATTCCTTCAAACATACCCATTTTTGCTTTCCGAGATAATGTTCTCGACTTCCACACATTCTTCAAGGCCCCCAGAATTTTCGCCCCCTCCCCACCCTATGATCCACTTCCGCTTCCATGGTTCCATCCGCTGCCAGATCCACTCCCAGATATCTAAAACACTTCACTTCCTCCAGTTTTTCTCCATTCAAACTCACCTCCCAATTGACTTGACCTCAACCCTACTGTACCTAATAACCTTGCTCTTATTCACATTTACTCTTAACTTTCTTCTTCCACACACTTTACCAAACTCAGTCACCAGCTTCTGCAGTTTCACACATGAATCAGCCACCAGCGCTGTGTCATCAGCGAACAACAACTGACTCACTTCCCAAGCTCTCTCATCCCCAACAGACTTCATACTTGCCCCTCTTTCCAAAACTCTTGCATTCACCTCCCTAACAACCCCATCCATAAACAAATTAAACAACCATGGAGACATCACACACCCCTGCCGCAAACCTACATTCACTGAGAACCAATCACTTTCCTCTCTTCCTACACGTACACATGCCTTACATCCTCGATAAAAACTTTTCACTGCTTCTAACAACTTTCCTCCCACACCATATATTCTTAATACCTTCCACAGAGCATCTCTATCAACTCTATCATATGCCTTCTCCAGATCCATAAATGCTACATACAAATCCATTTGCTTTTCTAAGTATTTCTCACATACATTCTTCAAAGCAAACACCTGATCCACACATCCTCTACCACTTCTGAAACCACACTGCTCTTCCCCAATCTGATGCTCGGTACATGCCTTCACCCTCTCAATTAATACCCTACCATATAATTTACCAGGAATACTCAACAAACTTATACCTCTGTAATTTGAGCACTGTACAGAGCATCAGATTGGGGAAGAGCAGTGTGGTTTCAGAAGTGGTAGAGGATGTGTGGATCAGGTGTTTGCTTTGAAGAATGTATGTGAGAAATACTTAGAAAAGCAAATGGATTTGTATGTAGCATTTATGGATCTGGAGAAGGCATATGATAGAGTTGATAGAGATGCTCTGTGGAAGGTATTAAGAATATATGGTGTGGGAGGAAAGTTGTTAGAAGCAGTGAAAAGTTTTTATCGAGGATGTGAGGCATGTGTACGTGTAGGAAGAGAGGAAAGTGATTGGTTCTCAGTGAATGTAGGTTTGCGGCAGGGGTGTGTGATGTTTCCATGGTTGTTTAATTTGTTTATGGATGGGGTTGTTAGGGAGGTAAATGCAAGAGTTTTGGAAAGAGGGGCAAGTATGAAGTCTGTTGGGGATGAGAGAGCTTGGGAAGTGAGTCAGTTGTTGTTCGCTGATGATACAACGCTGGTGGCTGATTCATGTGAGAAACTGCAGAAGCTGGTGACTGAGTTTGGTAAAGTGTGTGGAAGAAGAAAGTTAAGAGTAAATGTGAATAAGAGCAAGGTTATTAGGTACAGTAGGGTTGAGGGTCAAGTCAACTGGGAGGTGAGTTTGAATGGAGAAAAACTGGAGGAAGTGAAGTGTTTTAGATATCTGGGAGTGGATCTGGCAGCGGATGGAACCATGGAAGCGGAAGTGGATCATAGGGTGGGGAGGGGGCGAAAATTCTGGGGGCCTTGAAGAATGTGTGGAAGTTGAGAACATTATCTCGGAAAGCAAAAATGGGTATGTTTGAAGGAATAGTGGTTCCAACAATGTTGTATGGTTGCGAGGCGTGGGCTATGGATAGAGTTGTGCGCAGGAGGATGGATGTGCTGGAAATGAGATGTTTGAGGACAATGTGTGGTGTGAGGTGGTTTGATCGAGTGAGTAACGTAAGGGTAAGAGAGATGTGTGGAAATAAAAAGAGCGTGGTTGAGAGAGCAGAAGAAGGTGTTTTGAAGTGGTTTGGGCACATGGAGAGAATGAGTGAGGAAAGATTGACCAAGAGGATATATGTGTCGGAGGTGGAGGGAACAAGGAGAGGAGGGAGACCAAATTGGAGGTGGAAAGATGGAGTGAAAAAGATTTTGTGTGATCGGGGCCTGAACATGCAGGAGGGTGAAAGGAGGGCAAGGAATAGAGTGAATTGGAGCGATGTGGTATACCGGGGTTGACGTGCTGTCAGTGGATTGAATCAAGGCATGTGAAGCGTCTGGGGTAAGCCATGGAAAGCTGTGTAGGTATGTATATTTGCGTGTGTGGACGTATGTATATACATGTGTATGGGGGGGGTTGGGCCATTTCTTTCGTCTGTTTCCTTGCGCTACCTCGCAAACGCGGGAGACAGCGACAAAGTATAATGAATAAAATAAATAAATATATCTTTTCTTTTTCAAACTATTCGCCATTTCCCGCATTAGCAAGGTAGCGTTAAGAACGGAGGACTGGGCCTCTGAGGGAATATTCTCACCTGGCCCCCTTCTCTGTTCCTTCTTTTGGAAAATTAAAAAAAAAAAACAAGAGGGGAGGATTTCTAGCCTCCCGCTCCCTCCCCTTTTAGTCGCCTTCTACGACACGCAGGGAATACGTGGGAAGTATTCTTTCTCCCCTATCCCCAGGGATATATATATATATATATATATATATATATATATATATATATATATATATATATATATATATATATATATATATAAGAAAGATCATGAGAGGCAAGTGTTTTGGGAGCAGCTGAATGAGTGTGTTAGTGGTTTTGATGCACGAGACTGGGTTATAGTGATGGGTGATTTGAATTCAAAGGTTAGTAATGTGGCAGTTGAGGGAATAATTGGCATACATGGGGTGTTCAGTGTTGTAAATGGAAATGGTGAAGAGCTTGTAGATTTATGTGCTAAAAAAGGACTGGTGATTGGGAATACCTGGTTTAAAAAGCGAGATATACATAAGTATATGCATGTAAGTAGGATAGATGGCCAGAGAGCGTTATTCGATTACGTGTTAATTGACAGGCGTGCGAAAGAGAGACTTTTGGATGTTAATGTGCTGAGAGGTGCAACTGGAGGGATGTCTGATCATTATCTTGTGGAGGCTAAGGTGATGATTTGTATGGGTTTTCAGAAAAGAAGAGTGAATGTTGGGGTGAAGAGGGTGGTGAGAGTAACTGAGCTTGGGAAGGAGACTTGTGTGAGGAAGTACCAGGAGAGACTGAGTACAGAATGGAAAAAGGTGAGAACAATGGAACGAAGGGGAGTGGGGGAGGAGTGGGATGTATTTAGGGAATCAGTGATGGATTGCACAAAAGATGCTTGTGGCATGAGAAGAGTGGGAGGTGGGTTGATTAGAAAGGGTAGTAAGTGGTGGGATGAAGAAGTAAGATCTTTAGTGAAAGAGAAGAGAGAGGCATTTGGACGATTTTTGCAGGGAAAAAATGCAATTGAGTGGGAGATGTATAAAAGAAAAAGACAGGAGGTCAAGAGAAAGGTGCAAGAGGTGAAAAAGAGGGCAAATGAGAGTTGGGGTGAGAGAGTATCATTAAATTTTAGGGAGAATAAAAATATGTTCTGGAAGGAGGTAAATAAAGTGCGTAAGACAAGGGAGCAAATGGGAACTTCAGTGAAGGGCGCAGATGGGGAGGTGATAACAAGTAGTGGTGATGTGAAAAGGAGAAGGAGTGAGGAATTTGAAGGTTTGTTGAATGTGTTTGATGATAGAGTGGCAGATATAGGGTGTTTTGGTCGAGGTGGTGTGCAAAGTGAGAGGGTTAGGGAAAATGATTTGGTTAAAAGAGAAGAGGTAGTAAAAGCTTTGTGGAAGATGAAAGCCGGCAGGGCAGCAGGTTTGGATGGCATTGCAGTGGAATTTATTAAAAAAGTGGGTGACTGTATTGTTGACTGGTTGGTAAGGTTATTTAATTTATGTATGACTCATGGTGAGGTGTCTGAGGATTGGCGGAATGCATGCATAGTGCAATTGTACAAAGGCAAAGGGGATAAGAGTGAGTGCTCAAATTACAGAGGTATAAGTTTGTTGAGTATTCCTGGGAAATTATATGGGAGGGTATTGATTGAGAGGGTGAAGGCATGTACAGAGCATCAGATTGAGGAAGAGTAGTGTGGTTTCAGAAGTGGTAGAGGATGTGTGAATCAGGTGTTTGCTTTGAAGAATGTATGTGAGAAATACTTAGAAAAGCAAATGGATTTGTATGTAGCATTTATGGATCTGGAGAAGTCATATGATAGAGTTGATAGAGATGCTCTGTGGAAGGTATTAAGAATATATGGTGTGGGAGGCATGTTGTTAGAAGCAGTGAAAAGTTTTTATAGAGGATGTAAGGCATGTGTACATGTAGGAAGAGAGGAAAGTGATTGGTTCTCAGTGAATGTAGGTTTGCGGCAGGGGTGTGTGATGTCTCCATGGTTGCTTGATTTGTTTATGGATGGGTTGTTAGGGAGGTGAATGCAAGAGTTTTGGAAAGAGGGGCAAGTATGAAGTCTGTTGTGGATGAGGAAGCTTGGGAAGTGAGTCAGTTGTTGTTCGCTGATGATACAGCGCTGGTGGCTGATTCATGTGAGAAACTGTAAAAGCTGGTGACTGAGTTTGGTAAAGTGTGTGAAAGAAGAAAGTTAAGAGTAAATGTGAATAAGAGCAAGGTTATTAGGTACAGTAGGGTTGAGGGTCAAGTCAATTGGGAGGTAAGTTTGAATGGAGAAAAACTGGAGGAAGTAAATATTTTTAGATATCTGGGAGTGGATCTGGCAACGGATGGAACCATGGAAGCGCAAGTGAATCATAGGGTGGGGTAGGGGGCGAAAATCCTGGGAGCCTTGAAGAATGTGTGGAAGTCGAGAACATTATCTCGGAAAGCAAAAATGGGTATGTTTGAAGGAATAGTGGTTCCAACAATGTTGTATGGTTGCGAGGCGTGGGCTATGGATAGAGTTGTGCGCAGGAGGGTGGATGTGATGGAAATGAGATGTTTGAGGACAATGTGTGGTGTGAGGTGGTTTGATCGAGTAAGTAATGTAAGGGTATGAGAGATGTGTGGAAATAAAAAGAGCGTGGTTGAGAGAGCAGAGGAGGGTGTTTTGAAATGGTTTGGGCATATGGAGAGAATGAGTGAGGAAAGATTGACCAAGAGGATATATGTGTCGGAGGTGGAGGGAACGAGGAGAAGTGGGAGACCAAATTGGAGGTGGAAAGATGGATTGAAAAAGATTTTGTGTGATTGGGGCCTGAAAATGCAGGAGGGTGAAAGGAGGGCAAGGAATAGAGTGAATTGGAGCGATGTGGTATACCGGGGTTGACGTGCTGTCAGTGGATTGAATCAGGGCATGTGAAGTGTCTGCGGTAAACCATGGAAAGCTGTGTAGGTATGTATAATTGCGTGTGTGGACTTATGTATATACATGTGTATGGGGGTGGGTTGAGCCATTTCTTTCGTCTGTTTCCTTGCACTACCTCGCAAACGCGGGAGACAGCGACAAACTATAATAAAAAAAAAGTATAAAAAAACTTTCCACCTCCAATTTGGTCTCCCACTTCTCCTCGTTCCCTCCACCTCTGACACATATATCCTCTTGGTCAATCTTTCCTCACTCATTCTCTCCATGTGCCCAAACCATTTCAAAACACCCTCTTCTGCTCTCTCAACCACGCTCTTTTTACGTTACTTACTCAATCAAACCACCTCACACCACACATTGTCCTCAAACATCTCATTTCCAGCACATCCATCCTCCTGCGCACAACTCTATCCGTAGCCCACGCCTCGCAACCATACAACATTGTTGGAACCACTATTCCTTCAAACATACCCATTTTTGCTTTCCGAGATAATGTTCTCGACTTCCACACATTCTTCAAGGCTCCCAGGATTTTCGCCCCCTCCCCCACCCTATGATCCACTTCCACTTCCATGGTTCCATCCGCTGCCAGATCCACTCCCAGATATCTAAAACACTTTACTTCCTCCAGTTTTGCTCCATTCAAAAACTTACCTCCCAATTGACTTGACCCTCAACCCTACTGTACCTAATTACCTTGCTCTTATTCATATTTACTCTTAACTTTCTTCTTCCACACACTTTACCAAACTCAGTCACCAGCTTCTGCAGTTTCTCACAAGAATCAGCCACCAGCGCTGTATCATCAGCGAACAACAACTGACTCACTTCCCAAGCTCTCTCATCCCCAACAGACTTCATACTTGCCCCTCTTTCCAAAACTCTTGCATTTACCTCCCTAACAACCAACCCATAAACATATTAAACAACCATATAGACATCACACACCCCTGCTGCAAACCTACATTCACTGAGAACCAATCACTTTCCTCTCTACCTACACGTACACATGCCTTACACCCTCGATAAAAACTTTTCACTGCTTCTAACAACTTGCCTCCCACACCATATATTCTTAATACCTTCCACAGAGCATCTCTATCAACTTTATCATATGACTTCTCCAGATCCATAAATGCTACATACAAATCCATTTGCTTTTCTAAGTATTTCTCACATACATTCTTCAAAGCAAACACCTAATCCACACATCCTCTACCACTTCTGAAACCACACTGCTCTTCCCCAATCTGATGCTCCGTACATGCCTTCACCCTCTCAATCAATACCCTCCCATATAATTTACCAGGAATACTCAACAAACTTATACCTCTGTAATTTGAGCACTCACTCTTATCCCCTTTGCCTTTGTACAATGGCACTATGCAGCATTCCGCCAATCCTCAGGCACCTCACCATGAGTCATACATACATTAAATAACCTTACCAACCAGTCAATAATACAGTCACCCCCTTTTTTAATAAATTCCACTGCAATACCATCCAAACCTGCTGCCTTGCCGGCTTTCATCTTCCGCAAAGCTTTTACTACCTCTTCTATGTTTACCAAATAATTTTCCCTAACTCTCTCACTTTCCACACCACCTCGACCAAAACACCCTATATCTGCCACTCTATCATCAAACACATTCAACAAACCTTCAAAATACTCACTCCATCTCCTTCTCACATCACCACTACTTGTTATCACCTCCCCATTTGCGCCCTTCACTGAAGTTCCCATTTGTTCCCTTGTCTTACGCATTTACCTCCTTCCAGAATATCTTTTTATTCTCCCTAAAATCTAATGATACTCTCTCACCCCAACTCTCATTTGCCCTCTTTTTCACCTCTTGCACCTTTCTCTTGACCTCCTGTCTCTTTCTTTTATACATCTCCCACTCAATTGCATTTTTTCCCAGCAAAAATCGTCCAAATGCCTCTCTTCTCTTTCACTAATAATCTTACTTCTTCATCCCACCACACTCACTATCCTTTCTAATCAACCCACCTCCCACTCTTCTCATGCCACAAGCATCTTTTGCGCAATCCATCACTGATTCCCTAAATATATCCCATTCCTCCCCCACTCCCCTTACTTCCATTCTTCTCACCTTTTTCCATTCTGTACTCAGTCTCTCCTGGTACTTCCTCACACAAGTCTCCTTCCCAAGCTCACTTACTCTCACCAACCTCTTCACCCCAACATTCACTCTTCTTTTCTGAAAACCCATACAAATCTTCACCTTAGCCTCCACAAGATAATGATCAGACATCCCTCCAGTTGCACCTCTCAGCACATTAACATCCAAAAGTCTCTCTTTCGTGCGCCTGTCAATTAACACGCAATCCAATAATGCTCTCTGGCCATCTCTCCTACTTACATACGTATATTTATGTATATCTCGCTTTTTAAAACAGGTATTCCCAATCACCAGTCCCTTTTCAGCACATAAATCTACAAGCTCTTCACCATTTCCATTTACAGCACTGAACACCCCATGTATACCAATTATTCCCTCAACTGCCACATTACTCACCTTTGCATTCAAATCACCCATCACTATAACCCGGTCTTGTGCATCAAAACCACTAACACACTCATTCAGCTGCTCCCAAAACACTTGCCTCTCATGATCTTTCTTCTCATGCCCAGGTGCATATGCACCAATAATCACCCCTCTCTCTCAATCAACTTTCAGTTTTACCCATACTAATCAAGAATTTACTTTCTTACATTCTATCACATACTCCCACAACTCCTGTTTCAGGAGTACTGCTACTCCTTCCCTTGCTCTTGTCCTCTCACTAACCCCTGACTTTACTCCCAAGACATTCCCAAACCACTCTTCCCCTTTACCCTAGAGCTTCGTTTCACTCAGAGCCAAAACATCCGGGTTCCTTTCCTCAAACATACTACCTATCTCTCCTTTTTTCACATCTTGGTTACATCCACACACATTCAGACACCCCAGTCTGAGCCTTCGAGGAGGATGAGCACTCCCCGCATGACTCCTTCTTCTGTTTCCCATTTTAGAAAGTTAAAAAATACAAGGAGGGGAGGATTTCTGGCCCCCTGCTCCCGTCCCCTCTAGTCGCATTCTACGACACGCGAGGAATGCGTGGGAAGTATTCTTTCACCCCTATCCCCAGGGATAATATATATATATATATATATATATATATATATATATATATATATATATATATATATATATATATATATATTTTTTTTTTTTGCTTTGTCACTGTCTCCCGCATTTGCGAGGTAGCGCAAGGAAACAGATGAAAGAAATGGCCCAACCCACCCCCATACACATGTACATACATACGTCCACACATGCAAATATACATACCCTCACAGCTTTCCATGATTTACCCCTGACGCTTCACATGCCTTGATTCAATCCACTGACAGCACGTCAACCCCGGTATACCACATCGCTCCAATTCACTCTATTCCTTGCCCTCCTTTCACCCTCCTGCATGTTCAGGCCCCGATCACACAAAATCTTTTTCACTCCATCTTTCCACCTCCAATTTGGTCTCCCTCTTCTCCTCGTTCCCTCCACCTCCGACACATATATCCTCTTGGTCAATCTTTCCTCACTCATTCTCTCAATGTGACCAAACCATTTCAAAACACCCTCTTCTGCTCTCTCAATCACGCTCTTTTTATTTCCACACATCTTTCTTACCCTTACGTTACTTGCTCGATCAAACCACCTCACACCACACATTGTCCTCAAACATCTCATTTCCAGCACATCCATCCTCCTGCGCACAACTCTATCCATAGTCCACGCCTCCCAACCATACAACATTGTTGGAACCACTATTCCTTCAAACATACCCATTTTTGCTTTCCGAGATAATGTTCTCGACTTCCACACATTCTTCAAGGCTCCCAGAATATTCGCCCCCTCCCCCACCCTATGATCCACTTCCGCTTCCATGGTTCCATCCGCTGCCAGATCAACTCCCAGATATCTAAAACACTTCACTTCCTCCAGTTTTTCTCCATTCAAACTCACCTCCCAATTGACTTGACCCTCAACCCTACTGTACCTAATAACCTTGCTCTTATTCACATTTACTCTTAACTTTCTTCTTTCACACACTTTACCAAACTCAGTCACCAGCTTCTGCAGTTTCTCACATGAATCAGCCACTAGCGCTGTATCATCAGCGAACAACAACTGACTCACTTCCCAAGCTCTCTCATCCCCAACAGACTTCATACTTGCCCCTCTTTCCAAAACTCTTGCATTCACCTCCCTAACAACCCCACCCATAAACAAATTAAACAACCATGGAGACATCACATCATCATTTTTTTTTTTTTTTTTTTATACTTTGTCGCTGTCTCCCGCGTTTGCGAGGTAGCGCAAGGAAACAGACGAAAGAAATGGCCCAACCCCCCCCCCCCCCATACACATGTACATACACACATCCACACACGCAAATATACATACCTACACAGCTTTCCATGGTTTACCCCAGACGCTTCACATGCCTTGATTCAATCCACTGACAGCACGTCAACCCCTGTATACCACATCGCTCCAATTCACTCTATTCCTTGCCCTCCTTTCACCCTCCTGCATGTTCAGGCCCCGATCACACAAAATCTTTTTCACTCCATCTTTCCACCTCCAATTTGGTCTCCCTCTTCTCCTCGTTCCCTCCACCTCCGACACATATATCCTCTTGGTCAATCTTTCCTCACTCATTCTCTCCATGTGCCCAAACCATTTCAAAACACCCTCTTCTGCTCTCTCAACCACGCTCTTTTTATTTCCACACATCTCTCTTACCCTTACGTTACTTACTCGATCAAACCACCTCACACCACACATTTTCCTCAAACATCTCATTTCCAGCACATCCATCCTCCTGCGCACATCTCTATCCATAGCCCACGCCTCGCAACCATACAACATTGTTGGAACCACTATTCCTTCAAACATACCCATTTTTGCTTTCCGAGATAATGTTCTCGACTTCCACACATTTTTCAAGGCTCCCAAAATTTTCGCCCCCTCCCCCACCCTATGATCCACTTCCGCTTCCATGGTTCCATCCGCTGACAGATCCACTCCCAGATATCTAAAACACTTCACTTCCTCCAGTTTTTCTCCATTCAAACTCACCTCCCAATTGACTTGACCCTCACCCCTACTGTACCTAATAACCTTGCTCTTATTCACATTTACTCTTAACTTTCTTCTTCCACACACTTTACCAAACTCAGTCACCAGCTTCTGCAGTTTCTCACATGAATCAGCCACCAGCGCTGTATCATCAGCGAACAACAACTGACTCACTTCCCAAGCTCTCTCATCCCCAACAGACTTCATACTTGCCCCTCTTTCCAGGACTCTTGCATTTACCTCCCTAACAACCCCATCCATAAACAAATTAAACAACCATGGAGACATCACACACCCCTGCCGCAAACCTACATTCACTGAGAACCAATCACTTTCCTCTCTTCCTACACGTACACATGCCTTACATCCTCGATAAAAACTTTTCACTGCTTCTAACAACTTGCCTCCCACACCATATATTCTTAATACCTTCCACAGAGCATCTCTATCAACTCTATCATATGCCTTCTCCAGATCCATAAATGCTACATACAAATCCATTTGCTTTTCTAAGTATTTCTCACATACATTCTTCAAAGCAAACACCTGATCCACACATCCTCTACCACTTCTGAAACCGCACTGCTCTTCCCCAATCTGATGCTCTGTACATGCCTTCACCCTCTCAATCAATACCCTCCCATATAATTTACCAGGAATACTCAACAAACTTATACCTCTGTAATTTGAGCACTCACTCTTATCCCCTTTGCCTTTGTACAATGGCACTATGCACGCATTCCGCCAATCCTCAGGCACCTCACCATGAGTCATACATACATTAAATAACCTTACCAACCAGTCAACAATACAGTCACCCCCTTTTTTAATAAATTCCACTGCAATACCATCCAAACCTGCTGCCTTGCCGGCTTTCATCTTCCGCAAAGCTTTTACTACCTCTTCTCTGTTTACCAAATCATTTTCCCTAACCCTCTCACTTTGCACACCACCTCGACCAAAACACCCTATATCTGCCACTCTGTCATCAGACACATTCAACAAACCTTCAAAATACTCATTCCATCTCCTTCTCACATCACCGCTACTTGTTATCACCTCCCCATTTACGCCCTTCACTGAAGTTCCCATTTGCTCCCTTGTCTTACGCACCCTATTTACCTCCTTCCAGAACATCTTTTTATTCTCCCTAAAATTTACTGATAGTCTCTCACCCCAACTCTCATTTGCCCTTTTTTTCACCTCTTGCACCTTTCTCTTGACCTCCTGTCTCTTTCTTTTATACTTCTCCCACTCAATTGCATTTTTTCCCTGCAAAAATCGTCCAGATGCCTCTCTCTTCTCTTTCACTAATACTCTTACTTCTTCATCCCACCACTCACTACCCTTTCTAAACAGCCCACCTCCCACTCTTCTCATGCCACAAGCATCTTTTGCGCAATCCATCACTGATTCCCTAAATACATCCCATTCCTCCCCCACTCCCCTTACTTCCATTGTTCTCACCTTTTTCCATTCTGTACACAGTCTCTCCTGGTACTTCCCCACACAGGTCTCCTTCCCAAGCTCACTTACTCTCACCACCTTCTTCACCCCAACATTCACTCCTCTTTTCTGAAAACCCATACTAATCTTCACCTTAGCCTCCACAAGATAATGATCAGACATCCCTCCAGTTGCACCTCTCAGCACATTAACATCCAAAAGTCTCTCTTTTGCACGCCTGTCAATTAACACGTAATCCAATAACGCTCTCTGGCCATCTCTCCTACTTACATAAGTATACTTATGTATATCTCGCCTTTTAAACCAGGTATTCCCAATCATCAGTCCTTTTTCAGCACATAAATCTACAAGCTCTTCACCATTTCCATTTACAACACTGAACACCCCATGCATACCAATTATTCCCTCAACTGCCACATTACTCACCTTTGCATTCAAATCACCCATCACTATAACCCGGTCTCGTGCATCAAAACCGCTAACACACTCATTCAGCTGCTCCCAAAACACTTGCCTCTCATGATCTTTCTTCTCATGCCCAGGTGCATATGCACCAATAATCACCCACCTCTCTCCATCAACTTTCAATTTTACCCATATTAATCGAGAATTTACTTTCTTACATTCATCATATATATCCCATCATCATATATATATATATATATATATATATATATATATATATATATATATATATATTTTTTTTTTTTTTTACTTTGTCGCTGTCTCAAGCGTTTGCGAGGTAGCGCAAGGAAACAGACGAAAGAAATGGCCCAACCCCCCCCATACACATGTATATACATACGTCCACACACGCAAATATACATACCTACACAGCTTTCCATGGTTTACCCCAGACGCTTCACATGCCCTGCTTCAATCCACTGACAGCACGTCAACCCCGGTATACCACATCGCTCCAATTCACTCTATTCCTTGCCCTCCTTTCACCCTCCTGCATGTTCAGGCCCCAATCACACAAAATCTTTTTCACTCCATCTTTCCACCTCCAATTTGGTCTCCCTCTTCTTCTCGTTCCCTCCACCTCCGACACATATATCCTCTTGGTCAATCTTTCCTCACTCATTCTCTCCATGTGCCCAAACCACTTCAAAACACCCTCTTCTGCTCTCTCAACCACGCTCTTTTTATTTCCACACATCTCTCTTACCCTTACGTTACTCACTCGATCAAACCACCTCACACCACACATTGTCCTCAAACATCTCATTTCCAGCACATCCATCCTCCTGCGCACAACTCTATCCATAGCCCACGCCTCGCAACCATACAACATTGTTGGAACCACTATTCCTTCAAACATACCCATTTTTGCTTTCCGAGATAATGTTCTCGACTTCCACACATTCTTCAAGGTCCCCAGAATTTTCGCCCCCTCCCCCACCCTATGATCCACTTCCGATTCCATGGTTCCATCCGCTGCCAGATCCACTCCCAGATATCTAAAACACTTCACTTCCTCCAGTTTTTCTCCATTCAAACTCACCTCCCAATTGACTTGACCCTCAACCCTACTGTACCTAATAACCTTGCTCTTATTCACATTTACTCTTAACTTTCTTCTTCCACACACTTTACCAAACTCAGTCACCAGCTTCTGCAGTTTCTCACATGAATCAGCCACCAGCGCTGTATCATCAACGAACAACAACTGACTCACTTCCCAAGCTCTCTCATCCCCAACAGACTTCATACTTGCCCCTCTTTCCAAAACTCTTGCATTTACCTCCCTAACAACCCCATCCATAAACAAATTAAACAACCATGGAGACATCACACACCCCTGCCGCAAACCTACATTCACTGAGAACCAATCACTTTCCTCTCTTCCTACACGTACACATGCCTTACATCCTCGATAAAAACTTTTCACTGCTTCTAACAACTTTCCTCCCACACCATATATTCTTAATACCTTCCACAGAGCATCTCTATCATATGCCTTCTCCAGATTCATAAATGCTACATACAAATCCATTTGCTTTTCTAAGTTTTTCTCACATACATTCTTCAAAGCAAACACATACATACATACATACGCACATACACACACACACACACATATGCATATATATACATATGAAAAATGTAAGAAACAATTTAGAAAACTGAAACTTCTAGCTTGAAATGAAATGAAAAAATGAATGTCACATAATGGTTCAACCTCTGGCTATGGAAAAGGGAAATGTATAATCTATTTATATAAACGTCAATAGCAGTTCTCATCAATTTATATATATATATATATATATATATATATATATATATTTTTTTTTTTCAGACTATTCGCAATTTCCCGCGTTAGCGAGGTGGCGTTAAGAACAGAGAACTGGGCCACTGAGGGAATATCCTCACCTGGCCCCCTTCTCTGTTCCTTCTTTTGGAAAATTAAAAAAAATTGAGAGGGGAGGATTTCCAGCCCCCCGCTCCCTCCCCTTTTAGTCGCCTTCTACGACACGCAGGGAATACGTAGGAAGTATTCTTTCTCCCCTATCCCCAGGGATAATCTTCTTTCTTTTTCTTTCAAACTGTTCGCCATTTCCCGCATTAGCGAGGTAGCGTTAAGAACAGAGGACTGGGCCTTTGAGGGAATACCCTCACCTGGCCCAATTCTCTGTTCCTTCTTTTGGAAAAAAAAAAAAAAAAAAAAAAAAAAAAAAAAAAAACGAGAGGGGAGGATTTCCAGCCCCCCGCTCCCTCCCCTTTTAGTCGCCTTTTACGACACGCAGGGAATACGTGGGAAGTATTCTTTGTCCCCTATCCCCAGGGATATATATATATATATATATATATATATATATATATATATATATATATATATATATATATATATATATATCCCCAGGGATATATATATATATATATATATATATATATATATATATGTGATGTCTCCATGGTTGTTTAATTTGTTTATGGATGGGGTTGTAAGGGAGGTAAATGCAAGAGTCCTGGAAAGAGGGGCAAGTATGAAGTCTGTTGGGGATGAGAGAGCTTGGGAAGTGAGTCAGTTGTTGTTCGCTGATGATACAGCGCTGGTGGCTGATTCATGTGAGAAACTGCAGAAGCTGGTGACTGAGTTTGGTAAAGTGTGTGGAAGAAGAAAGTTGAGAGTAAATGTGAATAAGAGCAAGGTTATTAGGTACAGTAGGGGTGAGGGTCAAGTCAATTGGGAGGTGAGTTTGAATGGAGAAAAACTGGAGGAAGTGAAGTGTTTTAGATATCTGGGAGTGGATCTGTCAGCGGATGGAACCATGGAAGCGGAAGTGGATCATAGGGTGGGGGAGGGGGCGAAAATTTTGGGAGCCTTGAAAAATGTGTGGAAGTCGAGAACATTATCTCGGAAAGCAAAAATGGGTATGTTTGAGGGAATAGTGGTTCCAACAATGTTGTATGGTTGCGAGGCGTGGGCTATGGATAGAGATGTGCGCAGGAGGATGGATGTGCTGGAAATGAGATGTTTGAGGACAATGTGTGGTGTGAGGTGGTTTGATCGAGTAAGTAACGTAAGGGTAAGAGAGATGTGTGGAAATAAAAAGAGCGTGGTTGAGAGAGCAGAAGAGGGTGTTTTGAAATGGTTTGGGCACATGGAGAGAATGAGTGAGGAGAGACTGACCAAGAGGATATATGTGTCGGAGGTGGAGGGAACGAGGAGAAGAGGGAGACCAAATTGGAGGTGGAAAGGTGGAGTGAAAAAGATTTTGTGTGATCGGGGCCTGAGCATGCAGGAGGGTGAAAGGAGGGCAAGAAATAGAGTGAATTGGAGTCATGTGGTATACAGGGGTTGACGTGCTGTCAGTGGATTGAAGCAAGGCATGTGAAGCGTCTGGGGTAAACCATGGAAAGCTGTGTAGGTATGTATATTTGCGTGTGTGGACGTGTGTATGTACATGTGTATGGGGGGGGGGTTGGGCCATTTCTTTCGTCTGTTTCCTTGCGCTACCTCGCAGACGCGGGAGACAGCGACAAAGTATAAAAAAAAAAAAAAAAAAAAAATATATATATATATATATATATATATATATATATATATATATATATATATATATTCTTTTCTTTCAAACTATTCGCCATTTCCCGCATTAGCGAGGTAGCATTAAGAACAGAGGACTGGGCCCTTGAGGGAATACCCTCACCTGGCCCAATTCTCTGTTTGTTCCTTCTTTTGAAAAAAAAAAAAAAAAAAAAAAAAAAAAAAAAAAAAACGAGAGGAGAGGATTTCTAGCCCCCCGCTCCCTCCCCTTTTAGTCGCCTTCTACGACACACAGGGAATACGTGGGAAGTATTCTTAATCCCCTATCCCCAGGGATAATATATATATATATTTTTTTTTTTTTTTTTTTATACTTTGTCGCTGTCTCCCGCGTTTGCGAGGTAGCGCGAGGAAACAGACGAAAGAAATGGCCCAACCCCCATACACACGTACATACACACGTCCACACACGCAAATATACATACCTACACAGCTTTCCATGGTTTACCCCAGACGCTTCACATGCCTTGATTCAATCCACTGACAGCACGTCAACCCCTGTATACCACATCGCTCCAATTCACTCTATTCCTTGCCCTCCTTTCACCCTCCTGCATGTTCAGGCCCCGATCACACAAAATCTTTTTCACTCCATCTTTCCACCTCCAATTTGGTCTCCCTCTTCTCCTCGTTCCCTCCACCTCCGACACATATATCCTCTTGGTCAATCTTTCCTCACTCATTCTCTCCATGTGCCCAAACCATTTCAAAACACCCTCTTCTGCTCTCTCAACCACGCTCTTTTTATTTCCACACATCTCTCTTACCCTTACGTTACTTACTCGATCAAACCACCTCACACCACACATTGTCCTCAAACATCTCATTTCCAGCACATCCATCCTCCTGCGCACAACTCTATCCATAGCCCACGCCTCGCAACCATACAACATTGTTGGAACCACTATTCCTTCAAACATACCCATTTTTGCTTTCCGAGATAATGTTCTCGACTTCCACACATTTTTCAAGGCTCCCAAAATTTTCGCCCCCTCCCCCACCCTATGATCCACTTCCGCTTCCATGGTTCCATCCGCTGACAGATCCACTCCCAGATATCTAAAACACTTCACTTCCTCCAGTTTTTCTCCATTCAAACTCACCTCCCAATTGACTTGACCCTCAACCCTACTGTACCGGAAATCCTCCCCTCCTTGTATTAACTTTCTAAAATGGGAAACAGATATATATATATATATATATACATATATTTCATTATCTTATCTTGCTTTGTCGCTGTCTCCCGCGCCAGCGAAGCAGCGCAAGGAAAGACGAAAAAACGGCCCAACCCACCCACATACACACGTATATACATACACATGCACACACATACACGTCCACACAAGCAAACATACACACCCACACATCCCAACATATACACATACATACACACACAGACATATACATATATAAACATGTACACAACTCACACTGTCCGCCCCCACTCACTCCCACCGCCACCCCGCCACACACGAAATATTTTTTTTTTGTTGTTGTTGTCTCCCGCGTTTGCAAGGCAGCGCAAGGAAACAGACGAAAGAAACGGCCCAACCCACCCCCATACACATGTATATACATACACGTCCACACACAAATATACATACCTACACAGCTCTCCATGGTTTACCCCAGACGCTTCACATATATATATATATATATATATATATATATATATATATATATATATATATATATATATATATAACAAGTAGTGGTGATGTGAGAAGGAGATGGAGTGAGTATTTTGAAGGTTTGTTGAATGTGTTTGATGATAGAGTGGCATATATAGGGTGTTTTGGTCGAGGTGGTGTGCAAAGTGAGAGGGTTAGGGAAAATGATTTGGTAAACAGAGAAGAGGTAGTAAAAGCTTTGCGGAAGATGAAAGCCGGCAAAGCAGCAGGTTTGGATGGTAAAGCAGTGGAATTTATTAAAAAAGGGGGTGACTGTATTATTGACTGGTTGGTAAGGTCATTTAATGTATATATGACTCATGGTGAGGTGCCTGAAGATTGGCGGAATGCGTGCATAGTGCCACTGTACAAAGGCAAAGGGGATAAGAGTGAGTGCTCAAATTACAGAGGTATAAGTTTGTTGAGTATTCCTGGGAAATTATATGGGAGGGTATTGATTGAGAGGGTGAAGGCATGTACAGAGCATCAGATTGGGGAAGAACAGTGTGGTTTCAGAAGTGGTAGAGGATGTGTGGATCAGGTGTTTGCTTTGAAGAATGTATGTGAGAAATACTTAGAAAAGCAAATGGATTTGTATGTAGCATTTATGGATCTGGAGAAGGCATATGATAGAGTTGATAGAGATGCTCTGTGGAAGGTATCAAGAATGTATGGTGTGGGAGGTAAGTTGTTAGAAGCAGTGAAAAGTTTTTATCGAGGATGTAAGGCATGTGTACGTGTAGGAAGAGACGAAAGTGACTGGTTCTCAGTGAATGTAGGTTTGCGGCAGGGGTGTGTGATGTCTCCATGGTTGTTTAATTTGTTTATGGATGGGGTTGTTAGGGAGGTGAATGCAAGAGTTTTGGAAAGAGGGGCAAGTATGAAGTCTGTTGGGGATGAGAGAGCTTGAGAAGTGAGTCAGTTGTTGTTCGCTGATGATACAGCGCTGGTGGCTGATTCATGTGAGAAACTGCTGAAGCTGGTGACTGAGTTTGGTAAAGTGTGTGAAAGAAGAAAGTTAAGAGTAAATGTGAATAAGAGCAAGGTTATTAGGTACAGTAGGGTTGAGGGTCAAGTCAATTATGAGGTAAGTTTGAATGGAGAAAAACTGGAGGAAGTAAAGTGTTTTAGATATCTGGGAGTGGATCTGGCAAGCATATGGAACCATGGAAGCGGAAGTGGATCATAGGGTGGGGGAGGGGGCGAAAATCCTAGGAGCCTTGAAGAATGTGTGGAAGTCGAGAACATTATCTCGGAAAGCAAAAATGGGTATGTTTGAAGGAATAGTGGTTCCAACAATGTTGTATGGTTGCGAGGCGTGGACTATGGATAGAGTTGTGAGCAGGAGGATGAATGTGCTGGAAATGAGATGTTTGAGGACAATGTGTGGTGTGAGGTGGTTTGATCGAGTAAGTAACGTAAGGGTAAGAGAGATGTGTGGAAATAAAAAGAGCGTGGTTGAGAGAGCAGAAGAGGGTGTTTTGAAATGGTTTGGGCACATGGACAGAATGAGTGAGGAAAGATTAACCAAGAGGATATATGTGTCAGAGGTGGAGGGAACAAGGAAAAGTGGGAGACCAAATTGGAGGTGGAAAGATGGAGTGAAAAGGATTTTGTGTGATCGGGGCCTGAACATGCAGGAGGGTGAAAGGAAGGCAAGGAATAGAGTGAATTGGATCGATGTGGTATACCGGGGTTGACGTGCTGTCAGTGGATTGAATCAGGGCATGTGAAGCGTCTGGGGTAAACCATGGAAAGCTGTGTAGGTATGTATATTTGCGTGTGTGGACGTATGTATATACATGTGTATGGGGGTGGGTTGGGCCATTTCTTTCATCTGTTTCCTTGCGCTACCTCGCAAACGCGGGAGACAGCGACAAAGTATAATAATAAAAAATATATAAAATAAATATATATATATATATATATATATATATATATATATATATATATATATATATATATATATATATTTTTACCAGGAATACTCAACAAACTTATACCTCTGTAATTTGAGCACTCACTCTTATCCCCTTTGCCTTTGTACAATGGCACTATGCACGCATTCCGCCAATCCTCAGGCACCTCACCATGAGTCATACATACATTAAATAACCTTACCAACCAGTCAACAATACAGTCACCCCCTTTTTTAATAAATTCCACTGCAATACCATCCAAACCTGCTGCCTTGCCGGCTTTCATCTTCCGCAAAGCTTTCACTACCTCTTCTCTGTTTATCAAATCATTTTCCCTAACCCTCTCACTTTGCACACCACCTCGACCAAAACACCCTATATCTGCCACTCTATCATCCAACACATTCAACACATTATATGGGAGGGTATTGATTGAGAGGGTGAAGGCATGTACAGAGCATCAGATTGGGGAAGAGCAGTGTGGTTTCAGAAGTGGTAGATGATGTGTGGATCAGGTGTTTGCTTTGAAGAATGTATGTGAGAAATACTTAGAAAAGCAAATGGATTTGTATGTAGCATTTATGGATCTGGAGAAGGCATATGATAGAGTTGATAGAGATGCTCTGTGGAAGGTATTAAGAATATATGGTGTGGGAGGAAAGTTGTTAGAAGCAGTGAAAAGTTTTTATCGAGGATGTAAGGCATGTGTACGTGTAGGAAGAGAGGAAAGTGATTGGTTCTCAGTGAATGTAGGTTTGCGGCAGGGATGTGTGATGTCTCCATGGTTGTTTAATTTGTTTATGGATGGGGTTGTAAGGGAGGTAAATGCGAGAGTTTTGGAAAGAGGGGCAAGTATGAAGTCTGTTGGGGATGAGAGAGCTTGGGAAGTGAGTCAGTTGTTGTTCGCTGATGATACAGTGCTGGTGGCTGATTCATGTGAGAAACTGCAGAAGCTGGTGACTGAGTTTGGAAAAGTGTGTGGAAGAAGAAAGTTAAGAGTAAATGTGAATAAGAGCAAGGTTATTAGGTACAGTAGGGTTGAGGGTCAAGTCAATTGGGAGGTGAGTTTGAATGGAGAAAAACTGGAGGAAGTGAAGTGTTTTAGATATCTGGGAGTGGATCTGGCAGCGGATGGAACCATGGAAGCGGAAGTGGATCATAGGGCGGGGGAGGGGGCGAAAATTCTGGGGCCCTTGAAGAATGTGTGGAAGTCGAGAACATTATCTCGGAAAGCAAAAATGGGTATGTTTGAAGGAATAGTGGTTCCAACAATGTTGTATGGTTGCGAGGCGTGGGCTATGGATAGAGTTGTGCGTAGGAGGATGGATGTGCTGGAAATGAGATGTTTGAGGACAATGTGTGGTGTGAGGTGGTTTGATCGAGTGAGTAACGTAAGGGTAAGAGAGATGTGTGGAAATAAAAAGAGCGTGGTTGAGAGAGCAGAAGAGGGTGTTTTGAAGTGGTTTGGGCACATGGAGAGAATGAGTGAGGAAAGATTGACCAAGAGGATATATGTGTCGGAGGTGGAGGGAACAAGGAGAAGAGGGAGACCAAATTGCTGGTGGAAAGATGGAGTGAAAAAGATTTTGTGTGATTGGGGCCTGAACATGCAGGAGGGTGAAAGGAGGGCAAGGAATAGAGTGAATTGGAGCGATGTGGTATACCGGGGTTGACGTGCTGTCAGTGGATTGAAGCAGGGCATGTGAAGCGTCTGGGGTAAACCATGGAAAGCTGTGTAGGTATGTATATTTGCGTGTGTGGACGTATGTATATACATGTGTATGGGGGGGGTTGGGCCATTTCTTTCGTCTGTTTCCTTGTGCTACTTCGCAAATGCGGGAGACAGCGACAAAGTATAATAATAATAAATAATAATAATATATATATATATATATATATATATTTGCTTTGTCGCTGTCTCCCATGTTAGTGAGGTAGCACAAGGAAACAGATGAAAAATTGGCCAAAACCATCCATATACACATGTATATACATACACGTCCACACACACACCTATACATCTCAACGTATATATATTTTTACAAATACAGACATATACATATATACACATGTACATAATTCATACTGTCTGCTCTTATTCATTCCCGTCATCACCGTGCCACATAATAAAATACCAACCCCCTCCCCCCACATGTGCACAAGGTAGCGCTGGGGAAAGACAGCAAAGGCCACATTTGTTCACACTCAGTCTCTAGCTGTCATGTATAATGCACCGAAACCACAGCTCCCTTTCCATGTCCATGCCCCACAGAACTTTCCATGGTTTACCCCAAATGCTTCACATACCCTGGTTCAATCCAGTGACAACACATTGACCCCGGTATACCACATTGTTCCAATTCACTCTATTCCTTGCACGACTTTCACCCTCCTGCATGTTCAGGCCTGATCACGCAAAATCTTTTTCACACCATCCTTCCATATCCAATTTGGTCTCCCACTTCTCATTCCCTCCACCACTGACACATATATCCTCTTTGTCAATCTTTCCTCACTCATTCTCTCCATGTGACCAAACTATTTCAAAACATCCTCTTCTCTCTCAACCACATTCTTTTTAACACCACACATCTCTCTTACCCTTTCATTACTTAGTCGATCAAACCACATCCCACCAAATACTGTCCTCAAACATCTCATTTCCAGCATATCCAGCCTCCTCTGCAAAACTCTATCTATAGCCCACGCCTCGCAACCATATAACATTGTTGGACCCACAATTCCTTCAAACATACCCACTTTTGCTTTCTGAGATAATGTTCTCGACCGACACACATTCTTCAACACTCCCAGAACTTTCGACCCCTCCCCAACCCTATGATTCACTTCCGATTCCATATTTCCATCCACTGCTAAATCCACTTCTAGATATCTAAAACACTTCATTTCCTCCAGTTTTTCTCTATTCAAACTTATCTCCCAATTGACTTGTCCCTCAACCCTACTGTACCTAATAACCTTGCTCTTATTCACATTTACTCTCAGCTTTCTTCTTTCACACATTTTACCAAACTCAGTCACCAGCTTCTGCAGTTTCTCACCCGAATCAGCCACCAGCGCTGTATCATCAAGAAGCAACAACTGACTCACTTCCCAAGCTCTCTCATCCACAATAGACTGGATACTTGCCCCTCTTTCCAAAACTCTTGCATTCACCTTCCTAACAACACCATCCATAATCAAATTAAACAACCATGGAGACATCATGCACAACTGCCACAAACCAACATTCAATGAGAACCAATCACTTTCCTCTCTTCCTACACATACCCATGCCTTACATCCTCGATAAAAACTTTTCACTGCTTCTGACAACTTCCCTCCCACACCATATATTCTCAATACCTTCCACAGAGCATCTCTATCAACTCTATCATATGCCTTCTCCAGATCCATAAATGCTACATACAAATTCATTTGCTCTTCTAAGTATTTCTCACATACAGTCTTGAAAGCAAACAACTGATCCATATCACGTCTACCACTTGTGAAACCACACTGCTCTTCCCCAATCTGATGCTCTGTGCATGCCTTCATCCTCTCAATCAATACCCACCCATATAATTGTTGAGTGTTGGGGTGAAGAGAGTGGTGAGAGTAAGTAACCTTTAGAAGGAGACCTGTGTGAGGAAGTACCAGGACAGACTGAGTACAGAATGGAAAAAGGTGAGAACAAAGGACATAAGGGGAGTACGGGAGGAATGGGATGTATTGAGGGAAGCAGTGATGCCTTGCGCAAAAGATGCTTGTGGCATGAGAAGCGTGGGAGGTGGATGGATTAGAAAGGGCAGCAAGTGGTGGGAGGAAGAAGTATGATTATTAGTGAAAGAGAAGAGAGAGGCATTTGGATGATTTTTGCAGGGAAATAATGTAAATGAGTGGGAGATATGTAAAAGAAACAGGTAGGAGGTCAAGAGAAATGGTGCAAGAGGTGAAAAAAAGGGCAGATGAGAGTTGGGGTGAGAGAGTATCATTACATTTTAGGGAGAATAAAAAGATGTTTTGGAAGAAGGTTAATAAAGTGCATAAGACAAGGGAACAAATGGGAACTTCAGTGAAGGGGGCTAATGGGGAAGTGATAACAAGTAGTGGTGATTTGAGAAGGAGATGGAGTGAGTATTTTGAAGGTTTGTTGAATGTGTTTGATGATGGCGTGTTTTGGTCGAGGTGGTGTGCAAAGTGAGAGGGTTAGGGAGAATGATTTGGTAAACAAAGAAGAGGTAGGAAAAGCTTAGCGGAAGATGAAAGCTGGCAAGGCAGCGGGTTTGGATGGTATTGGAGTGCAATTTATCAAAAAAGAGGGTGACTGTGTTGTTGACTGGTTGGTAAGATTATTTAATGTATGTATGACTCATGGTTTCCGAGATAATGTAAAAAATCTTATCTCAGAAAGCAAAAATGGGTATGTTTGAAGGAATAGTGTTTCCAACAATGTTGTATGGTTGCGAGGCGTGGGCTATTGATAGAGTTGTGTGCAGGAGGATGGATGTGCTGGAAATGAGATGTTTGAGGACAATATGTGGTGTGAGGTGGTTTGATCGAGTAAGTAATGTAAGGGTAAGAGAGATGTGTGGAAATAATAAGAGTGTGGTTGAGAGAGCAGAAGAGGGTGTTTTGAAATGGTTTGGGCACATGGAGAGAATGAGTGAGGAAATATTGACCAAGAGGATATATGTATCAGAGGTGGAGGGAACGAGGAGAAGTGGGAGACCAAATTGGAGGTGGACAGATGGAGTGAAAAACATTTTGAGTGATCGGGGCCTGAACATGCAGGAGGGTCAAAGGCGGGCAAGGAATAGAGTGAATTGGATCGATGTGGTATACCGGGGTTGACGTGCTGTCAGTGGATTGAATCAGGGCGTGTGAAGCGTCAGGGGTAAACCATGGAAAGCTGTGTAGGTATGTATATTTGCGTGTGTGGGCGTGTATGTATATACATGTGTATGGGGGTGGGTTGGGCCATTTCTTTTGTCTGTTTCCTTGCGCTACCTCGCAAACGCGGGAGACAGCGACAAAGCAAAAAAATATATATATATATATATATATATATATACGCACATGTACATAATTCATATTGTCTGACTATTCATCCCCATTGCCACCCTGCCACACATGAAATAACAACCCATTCAGCCCACATTTGCGCGAGGTGGCGCTAGGAAAAGACAACAAAAGCCACATTCATTCACAGTCAGTCTCTATCTGTCATGTATAATGCACTGAAACCACATCTCCCTTTCCACATCCAGGCCCCACAGATGGTTTACCCCAGACGCTTCACACGCCCTGGTTAAATCCATTGACAGCATGTTGACCCCGGTATACCACATCGTTCCAGTTCACTCTATTCCTTGCACGCCTTTCACCCTCCTGCATTTTCAGGCCCAAATCACTCAAAATCTTTTTCACTCCATCTTTCCACCTCCAATTTGGTCTCCCACTTCTCCTCGTTCCCTCCAACTCTGACACATATTTCCTCTTGGTCAATCTTTCCGCACTCATTCTTTCCAGGTGACCAAGCCATTTCAAAACACCCTCTTCTGCTCTCTCAACCACACTCTTTTTATTACCACACATCTCTCTTACCCGATTATTACTTACTCAATCAAACCACCTCACACCATATGTTGTCCTCAAACATCTCATTTCCAGCACTTCTACCCTCCTCCGCACAACTCTATCCATAGCCCACACCTTGCAACCATATAACATTATTCGAGCCACCATTCCTTCTAACATACCCATTTTGCTTTCCGAGATAATTTTCTAGACTTCCACACATTCTTCAACGCTACCATAACTTTCGCCCCCTCCCCCACCCCATGATTCACTTTTGCTTCCATCGTTCCATCCGCCGCCAAATCCACTCCCAGATATCTAAAACACTTTACTTCCTCCAGTTCTTCTTCATTCAAACTTACCTCCCAATTGACTTGTCCCTCAACCTTACTGTACCTAATAACCTTGCTCTTATTCACATCTACTCTCAGCTTTCTTCTTTCACACACTTTACCAAACTCAGTCACCAGCTTCTGCAGTTTCTCACACGAATCAGCCACCAGCGCTGTATCATCAGCGAACAACAACTGACTCACTTTCCAAGCTCTCTCATCCACAACAGACTGCGTACTTGCCCCTCTTTCCAAAACTCTTTCATTCACCTCCCTAACAACCCCATCCATAAACAAATTAAGCAACAATGGAGACATCACACACCCCTGTCGCAAACGAACATTCTCTGAGAACCAATCACTTTCCTCTCTTCCTACACGTACACATGCCTTACATCCTTGATAAAAACTTTTCACTACTTCCAACAACTTGCCCCCCACACTATATATTCTTAATACCTTCCACAGAGCATCTCTATCAACTCTATCATATGCCTTCTCCAGACCCATAAATGCTACATACAAATCCATTTGCTTTTCTAAGTATTTCTTACATATATTCTTCAAAGCAAATGCTGATCGACACATCCTCTACCACTTCTGAAACCACACAGCTCTTCCGTAATCTGATGCTCTTTACATGCCTTCACTCTAGCAATCAATACCCTCCCATATAATTTCCCAGGAATACTCAACAAACTTATACCTCTGTAATTTGAGCAGTCACCTTTATCCCCTTTGCCTTTGTACAGTGGTACTATGCAAGCATTCCTCCAATTCCCAGGCACCTCACCATGAGTCATTTATTTATTCATCCTATTTATTTATTTTTCTTTGTCACTGTCTCCCGCGTTTGCGAGGCAGCGCAAGGAAACAGAAGAAAGAAATGGCCCAACCCACCCCCATACACATGTATATACATACACTTCCACACACGCAAATATACATACCTACACGTCTCAATGTACACATATATATATACACACACAGACATATACATATATACACATGTACATAATTCACAGTGTCTGCCTTTTATTTATTCCCATCGCCACCTCGCCACACATGGAATAACATCCCCCTCCCCCCTCATGTGTGCGAGGTAAAGCTAGGAAAAGACAACAAAAGCCCCATTCCTTCACACTCAGTCTCTAGCTGTCATGTAATAATGCCCGAAACCACAGCTCCCTTTCCACATCCAGGCCCCACAGAACTTTCCATGGTTTACCCCAGACACTTCACCAGAATGGTTTCAGAAGTAATAGAGGATGTGTGGATCAGGTGTTTGCTTTGAAGAATGTATGTGAGAAATACTTAGAAAAGCAAATGGATCTGTATGTAGCATTTATGGATCTGGAGAAGGCATATGATAGAGTTGACAGAGATGCTCTGTGGAAGGTATCAAGAATATATGGTGTGGGAGGCAAGTTGTTGGAAGTAGTGAAAAGTTTTTATCAAGGATGTAAGGCATGTGTACGTGTAGGAAGAGAGGAAGGTGATTGGTTCTCAGAGAATGTTCGTTTGCGGCAGGGGTGTGTGATGTCTCCATGGTTGTTTAATTTGTTTATGGATGGGGTTGTTAGGGAGGTGAATGAAAGAGTTTTGGAAAGAGGGGCAAGTACGCAGTCTGTTGTGGATGAGAGAGCTTGGAAAGTGAGTCAGTTGTTGTTCGCTGATGATACAGCGCTGGTGGCTGATTCATGTGAGAAACTGCAGAAGCTGGTGACTGAGTTTGGTAAAGTGTGTGAAAGAAGAAAGCTGAGATTAGATGTGAATAAGAGCAAGGTTATTAGGTACAGTAAGGTTGAGGGACAAGTCAATTGGGAGGTAAGTTAGAATGAAGAAAAACTGGAGGAAGCGAAGTGTTTTAAGACATCTTGGAGTGGATTTGGCGGCGGATGGAACGATGGAAGCAAAAGTGAATCATGGGGTGGGGGAGGGGGCGAAAGTTATGGTAGCATTGAAGAATGTGTGGAAGTCGAGAAAATTATCTCGGAAAGCAAAATGGGTATGTTAGAAGGAATAGTGGTTCGAATAATGTTATATGGTTGCAAGGCGTGGGCTATGGATAGAGTTGTGTGGAGGAGGGTAGATGTGCTGGAAATGAGATGTTTGAGGACAACATATGGTGCGAGGTGGTTTGATTGAGTAAGTAATAATCGGGTAAGAGAGATGTGTGGTAATAAAAAGAGTGTGGTTGAGAGAGCAGAAGAGGGTGTTTTGAAATGGTTTGGTCACATGGAAAGAATGAGTGCGGAAAGATTGACCAAGAGGAAATATGTGTCAGAGTTGGAGGGAACGAGGAGAAGTGGGAGACCAAATTGGAGGTGGAAAGATGGAGTGAAAAAGATTTTGAGTGATTGGGGCCTGAAAATGCAGGAGGGTGAAAGGCGTGCAAGGAATAGAGTGAACTGGAACGATGTGGTATACCGGGGTCAACATGCTGTCAATGCATTTAACCAGGGCGTGTGAAGCGTCTGGGGTAAACCATCTGTGGTGCCTGGATGTGGAAAGGGAGATGTGGTTTCAGCGCATTATACATGACAGATAGAGACTGACTGTGAATGAATGTGGCTTTTGTTGTCTTTTCCTAGCGCCACCTCGCGCAAATGTGGGCTGAATGGGTTGTTATTTCATGTGTGGCAGGGTGGCAATGGGAATGAATAGTCAGACAGTATGAATTATGTACATATGTACATGTGCGTATATATATATACGCACAAAGTACAATAAAAATATAAAAAAAATATATATATTTTTTTTTTCTTTATACTTTGTCGCTGTCTCCCGCGTTTGCGAGGTAGCGCAAGGAAACAGACGAAAGAAATGGCCCAACCCCCCCCCATACACATGTACATACACACGTCCACACACGCAAATATACATACCTACACAGCTTTCCATGGTTTACCCCAGACGCTTCACATGCCTTGATTCACTCCACTGACAGCACGTCAACCCCTGTATACCACATCGCTCCAATTCACTCTATTCCTTGCCCTCCTTTCACCCTCCTGCATGTTCAGGCCCCGATCACACAAAATCTTTTTCACTCCATCTTTCCACCTCCAATTTGGTCTCCCTCTTCTCCTCGTTCCCTCCACCTCCGACACATATATCCTCTTGGTCAATCTTTCCTCACTCATTCTCTCCATGTGCCCAAACCATTTCAAAACACCCTCTTCTGCTCTCTCAACCACGCTCTTTTTATTTCCACACATCTCTCTTACCCTTACGTTACTTACTCGATCAAACCACCTCACACCACACATTGTCCTCAAACATCTCATTTCCAGCACATCCATCCTCCTACGCACAACTCTATCCATAGCCCACGCCTCGCAACCATACAACATTGTTGGAACCACTATTCCTTCAAACATACCCATTTTTGCTTTCCGAGATAATGTTCTCGACTTCCACACATTTTTCAAGGCTCCCAAAATTTTCGCCCCCTCCCCCACCCTATGATCCACTTCCGCTTCCATGGTTCCATCCGCTGACAGATCCACTCCCAGATATCTAAAACACTTCACTTCCTCCAGTTTTTCTCCATTCAAACTCACCTCCCAATTGACTTGACCCTCAACCCTACTGTACCTAATAACCTTGCTCTTATTCACATTTACTCTTAACTTTCTTCTTCCACACACTTTACCAAACTCAGTCACCAGCTTCTGCAGTTTCTCACATGAATCAGCCACCAGCGCTGTATCATCAGTGAACAACAACTGACTCACTTCCCAAGCTCTCTCATCCCCAACAGACTTCATACTTGCCCCTCTTTCCAGGACTCTTGCATTTACCTCCCTAACAACCCCATCCATAAACAAATTAAACAACCATGGAGACATCACACACCCCTGCCGCAAACCTACATTCACTGAGAACCAATCACTTTCCTCTCTTCCTACACGTACACATGCCTTACATCCTCGATAAAAACTTTTCACTGCTTCTAACAACTTGCCTCCCACACCATATATTCTTAATACCTTCCACAGAGCATCTCTATCAACTCTATCATATGCCTTCTCCAGATCCATAAATGCTACATACAAATCCATTTGCTTTTCTAAGTATTTCTCACATACATTCTTCAAAGCAAACACCTGATCCACACATCCTCTACCACTTCTGAAACCGCACTGCTCTTCCCCAATCTGATGCTCTGTACATGCCTTCACCCTCTCAATCAATACCCTCCCATATAATTTACCAGGAATACTCAACAAACTTATACCTCTGTAATTTGAGCACTCACTCTTATCCCCTTTGCCTTTGTACAATGGCACTATGCACGCATTCCGCCAATCCTCAGGCACCTCACCATGAGTCATACATACATTAAATAACCTTACCAACCAGTCAACAATACAGTCACCCCCTTTTTTAATAAATTCCACTGCAATACCATCCAAACCTGCTGCCTTGCCGGCTTTCATCTTCCGCAAAGCTTTTACTACCTCTTCTCTGTTTACCAAATCATTTTCCCTAACCCTCTCACTTTGCACACCACCTCGACCAAAACACCCTATATCTGCCACTCTGTCATCAGACACATTCAAGAAACCTTCAAAATACTCATTCCATCTCCTTCTCACATCACCACTACTTGTTATCACCTCCCCATTTATGCCCTTCACTGAAGTTCCCATTTGCTCCCTTGTCTTACGCACCCTATTTACCTCCTTCCAAAACATCTTTTTATTCTCCCTAAAATTTAGTGATAGTCTCTCACCCCAACTCTCATTTGCCCTTTTTTTCACCTCTTGCACCTTTCTCTTGACCTCCTGTCTTTCTTTTATACTTCTCCCACTCAATTGCATTTTTTCCCTGCAAAAATCGTCCAAATGCCTCTCTCTTCTCTTTCACTAATACTCTTACTTCTTCATCCCACCACTCACTACCCTTTCTAAACAGCCCACATCCCACTCTTCTCATGCCACAAGCATCTTTTGCGCAATCCATCACTGATTCCCTAAATACATCCCATTCCTCCCCCACTCCCCTTACTTCCATTGTTCTCACCTTTTTCCATTCTGTACACAGTCTCTCCTGGTACTTCCCCACACAGGTCTCCTTCCCAAGCTCACTTACCCTCACCACCTTCTTCACCCCAACATTCACTCCTCTTTTCTGAAAACCCATACTAATCTTCACCTTAGCCTCCACAAGATAATGATCAGACATCCCTCCAGTTGCACCTCTCAGCACATTAACATCCAAAAGTCTCTCTTTCGCACGCCTGTCAATTAACACGTAATATATATATATATATATATATATATATATATATATATATATATATATATATATATATATATCTTTCTTCTTCCACACACTTTACCAAACTCAGTCACCAGCTTCTGCAGTTTCACACATGAATCAGCCACCAGCGCTGTGTCATGAACCTTTGCCCATTCCCCACCCTGTGACTCACTTCCACTTCCATGGTTTCATCTGCTGCTAAATCCACTCCCAGATATCTAAAACACTTCACTCCCCTCCAGTTTTTCTCCATTCAAACTTACTTCCCAACTGACTTGTCCCTTAACCCTACTGAAGCTAATAACCATGCTCTTGTTCACATTTACTCTCAGCTTTCTTCTTTCACACACTTTACCAAACTCAGTCAACAGCTTTTGCAGTTTCTCACCTGAATCAGCCACCAGCGCTGTATCATCAGCGAACAACTGACTCACTTCCCAAGCCATCTCATCAACAACTGACTGCATACTTGCCCCACTCTCCAAATTCTTGCATTCAACTCACTAACAGCCCCATCCATAAGCAAATCAAACAACCATGGAGACATCATGCACCCCTGCTGCAAACCAAAGTCATTGGGAATCAATCACTTTCCTCTCTTCCTACTCGTACACATGCCTTACATCCTCGATAAAAACTTTTCACTGCTTCTAGCAGCTTGCCTCCCACAACATAAACTCTTAATACCTTCCGCATAGCATCTCTATCAACTCTATCATATGCCTTCTCCAGATCCATAAAAGCTACATACAAATCCATTTATTTTTCTAAGTATCTCTCACATACATTCTTTAAAGCAAACACCTGATCCACATATCCTCTACCATTTCTGAAATAACACTGCTCTTCCACAATCTAATGTTCTGTACATGCCTTCACCCTCTCAATCACTACCCTCCCATACAATTTCCCAGGAATACTCAACAAACTTCTATCTCTGTAAGTTGAACACTCACCTTTATCCCCTTTGCCTTTGTACATTGGGACTATGCATGCATTCCTCCAATCCTCAGGCACTTCACCATGAACCATACATACATTGAATATCCTTAGCAACCAGTCAACACCACAGTCACCCCCCTTTTTTAATAAATTCCACTGCAATACTATCCTAATATGCCGCCTTGCCAGCTTTCATCTTCCACAAAGCTTTCACTACCTCTTCCCTGTTTACCAGACCATTCTCCCTGACCCTCTCACTTCGCACACCACCTCGAACAAAACACCCTATATCTGCCACTCTATCATCAAACATATTCAACAAACCTTCAAAATACTCACTCAATCTCCTCACTTCACCACCACTTGTTATTACCTCCCCATTAGCCCCCCCTTCACTGACGTTCTAATTTGTTCTCTTGTCTTAGGCACTTTACTTACCTCCTTTCAAAGTATCTTTTTTATTCTCCCTAAAATCTAACTATACTCTCTCACCCCAACTCTCATTTGCCCTCTTTTTTCCCTCTTTCACTTTTCTCTTTACCTCCTGCCTCTTTCTTTTATACACCTCCCAGTCATTTGCACTATTTTTCTGCAAAATTTGTTCAAATGCCTCTCTCTCTTCTCTTTCACTAAAAATATTACTTCCTCATCCCACTACTCACCACCCTTTCTAATCTGCCCGCCTCCCACCTTTCTCATGCCACAGGCATCTTTTGTACAAGCCATCACTGCTTCCCTAAATACATTCCATTCTTCCCCCACTCCCCTTATGTCCTTTGCTCTGACCTTTTTCCATTCTGCACTCAATCTCTCCTGGTACTTCCTCACACAAGTCTCCTTTCCAAGCTCACTTACTCTCACCACTCTCTTCACCCCCAACATTCTCTCTTTCTTTCTGCAAAGCCTCTACAAATCTTCACCTTCGCCTCAACAAGATAATGATTAGACATCCCTCCAGTTGCTCCTCTCAGCACATTAACATCCAAAAGTCTCTCATTCACATGCCTATCAATTAACATGTAATCCAATAATGCTCTCTGGCCATCTCTCCTACTTACATATGTATACTTATGTGTATCACTCTTTTTAAACCATGTATTCCTAATCACCAGTCCTTTTTCAGCACAGAAATCTACAAGCTCTTCACCATTTCCATTTACAACACTAAACACTCCATGTACACCAATTATTCCCTAAATTGCCACATTAGTCACCTTTGCATTCAAATCACTCATCACTATAACCCAGTCTCGTGCATCAAAGCTGCGAACACACTCACTCAGGTGCTCCCAAAACACTTGCCTCTCATGATCTTTCTTCTCATGACCAGGTGCATAGGCACCAATAATAACCCATCTCTCTCCATCCACTTTCAGTTTTACCCATATCAATCTAGAATTTACTTTCTTACATTCTATCACATATTCCCATACTTGTATATGTAAGGTGAGTGGTAAGTGAATCAGTTGCAATTTGCTGATGACATAGTGCTGGTGGAAAATTCAAGCATGAAAGTAAAGTTCATTTCTAAGTTTGGAGAGGGTGTTAATAGAGAAAGTTAAGAATATAGAAGATTAAAGGCATGATTATTCTGTTTAGGTGTAGAAAGAGACAGGTTACTTGGACTGCGAATTTGAATGGATAGGACTTGGAAGAAGTGAAATGTTCAGGAGAGCTGGGAGTCGAAATGGCTGACAATGGAACCATGGGAACTGAAGTGAGCCATAAGGTAGGTGAGGGGGGGGGTGAAGGTCCTAACCATGTTGAGGAATATGTGGAAAGAGAGGTCACTATTTGTGAGGGCTAAGATGGATATGTTTGAAAGTATACTAGTCCCAATGGTGTTGTATGAAAAGGTTTAGATATATGGAGATGATGAGTCAGGAAAGAATGATAAAGTGGGTATAATGTACATGTCAGAAGTTGGGAGGACAATGAAAAGAGGGGACTGAACTAGAGGAAGAAGGATGCACTGAAAGAGGTTTACAGGGGTGAGGGCCTGAAGAGGCTAGAAGTTTTGAGGCATGCAAGGAATAAGGTTAACTGAAGTGATATGATACAAAGAGGGCAACACACTGTCAATGAAATGAACTAGGGCACATGAAGCAGTTGGGGAACCATGGAAAAGTCTGTGGGGCCTCATTGTGCTTTATACATACTAGAGAGTGAATGCAAGTAAATGAGGCCATTCTTCTATTCCTGACACTGCCATGCTAACACAGGAAACAGCAAGAAGTATGGAAAAATGAAGAAAACAAATCTGTCCTACTGTCATAGAGAACCAAAATGCATATTCTATGTCAGGCTCGTTTCATAGTTCTACATAAAACAAATCAATTTTAGACTAATTTTCATAAATAACAAGAATCAAGTGATATCTTATATATTGCAATAAAAAGATCTTTACACTCCTCTTAAAATAAAATATCTTTTACATGTTGAAGGCTCCAGTCACAGACAAAAGTCCACATCAAGACTGGGCCTTAACTGAAATATATAGATAATTATGAAATGGAAAAAGAAAAGAAAAGGGAAAGTATCTATGAATTTTGGAGGAAGTGAAAAACTTGCCTTTTGATATGTGCCAGGTCATAGTTAATGAGAAAGACATTAGAAGGTAGAGAGTTCCAAAGCTTCAACATGTAGGGAAAGAAGAAGTCATCAAAACAGCCCATCCTTGAGTTGCTACTGGCCAAACAGTAATCATGTGATGCAGCAGCTTGCCTAGTATTGCACAGTCTAGCTAGTGGTGTGGGCACACAAGGGGCCAGTTCTCAGGAGCAAAAACCAAAGTAATACCTATAAAAGAGGGAAAGTGAACCAACATTGCAGCATACGGCAAGGAACAGTTTATAAGTCAGATTGCTTTTGACTCAACTCTGTCAATGTAAGAACAGTACTTCATACAAGGATGAATCAATCCCTTGTATTAACAGAGTGACTGTTCAGAATCAAAGAAGCTTTGACATGTAAACAGGACATTCAATTTCTTAGAGGCAGATTTTGCTATTCCCATAATGTGGGGTTTCCAAGAAAGAGTGGATGTTACAGTAATACCAAGTGTGTCCATTGAGTCAAGAGGTAGAATTACATAACCATCAAAGGAGAGACAAGAGTTACGAGGAGTTTTCAATAGAAAGATGGGTAGAAATTGGGTCTTGGAGGCATTAAACTTAAAAAGATTTTGCCTACCTTACCAAGCTATCCTGTCCATGGCTGAGTTTTCTGAGGAAGCTGTGTCAAGATGAGATGCAGATTGAGTGAGAGAAGAAGGCACAGTAATGAAGGACGTGGATGAATGCAGCATCGAGCCCTCAGTGTACGAGTGCACTGGATTATTTGTGCATGAGAGGGAATTGTTGAAAAAAAAAAGGAAGAAAAGCGAGGGTGATAGCACAGAACCTTCAGGGACTCTGTTGTTGATGGAGAAAAGGAGGAAGGCTGATCCATCAACAACTACAGAGACAGAATGGCCAGAGAGGAAGCTAAATATGAGGGAGCAAAGAGAGGGAGGGAAGCCAAACGAGGAAGGTTAGAGATGAGACCTGATGCCACACCCTGTCAAAAGCTTTAGATAAATCAACAGTAACTGCACACGACTCCCCAAAATCTTTCAGGGATGATGACTAGACATTAGTAAGATAGGAAAAAAATATCACCACTGTATCTCGCCTTATGGAAACTACAATAGTGATCAGAGAGAAGATTGTGATTTTCGAGCTGTTTAAGGATATGGGAGTTGCGGAGGGATTCAAAGACTTTGGAAATGGTAGATGTCAAATCAACAGGACAATAGACAGGGAGGTCAGAAAGTTCACCCTTCTTAGGGATGGGATGCATCAGCTTATGCTTCGAAGGGGAAGGAAAAGATTTGGTTTTTCAATAGAAAGGGAACAGACGAGCAAGCACAGGTGCAAGTTCTGAGGTACACTTTTTCAGTACATGGGATGGATGCCATCATGACCATAAGCCTTGCTGGTGTCCAAAGAAAGAAGTGCTTTTTGGACAGTCTGAAAAGAGATTATGGGAGGAGGCATAGGAATAGCAAGAGGAGCATCAGGGGTGAACGAATGTTAGAGTCATCCAAGGTGGAGTTAGAGGAGAAACGTGAACCAAAGAAAGTTGCTTGGTCTATGGGAGAGACAGCTATAGTACCATTAGAATGGGAAAGTGAAGGAAAGGTAGAGCCATAGAAGTTGCTAGAGATGCCCTTAGCTAAAGACCAGAAAGACCTATCAGTGGATGATGAGGAGAGATTATCGCACTTCCTTTGAATACATGAATACTTCGCCTCATGGATAACATGCTTGCAACAATTACAGGCAGTGATAAGAGATAAATGGAAGCCAGAGGAAGGAGAGGTTTTCCAAGCCTGATATGCTTGATTGCGTGCCTGAATGGCCTCAGAACAGGAACAATTGAATAACGTCTGCTATGCATTTGGCAGAGACAGAAGAATCACCACAAGAGAGAGTAATTTAACCGAGGAAAGTCAGAAAAGAGGTAACATAAGTTGTTCTAGTTAGCTTTGTTGACGTGCCAATATCTATGACCAGAAGGGGCTGCTGGAGGAGGAGGTGCCATTAGAATAGATACACTTATGAGAGCATGATCAGATGAACAAGTTGGCAGTGAGAATGTGTATTCACACAGAAGGATGAACTAGAGATGAAAAACAAATCCAGAATATTAGGAGAGTGGTCACAGCAGTCAGGAATATGGGTAGGGTGGGAGATAATTTGCTCTAAATCACTGAAAATGGAGAACATGAGGGCTTCAATCCCTCCATCATCTGTATGGGAAAAATTCAACCATTCCTTTTGGTGAATAATCAAATACCCAAGGTAGAGAATCTCAGCTTACAGGTGAGAGGATGTCAAAGTTTCATAGCAGGTTTAGATAGTCAAAAAAGGCTATAAAATTTGTAGAATTAGGAGAGCAATAGGCAAACCAGAGGAAAAATGTGGTAGTAGGCAGACAGACATTAAGCCAGATAACATTAAAGTTTAGGGACTCAAAATCCTTGAGGTGTGTAACAGGTGTGTTGATGTTGGAATAACTGGACTCGTGAGTGGAGGTTATAGTTAGATATGAAAAAGGGGCCAGTGAGAACATCACTAGACAACTGTGTCTCAGAGAGAAGAAAGATAGTGGGAGAGGTGCTAGACAGATGGTGTTCAAATGAGGAGAGGTTACCAGAGAGACTGCGAATGTTGTTGATATGCTGAACAGGGAAAAAAGGAAGGTCTAACACAAGGAAAGGTCATGGGAGGGGCCGGTACTACTACTGCCAGAGCCCTCCCTCTCTTCAACAGCAGAGTCAGGCAGAAACCTGGAGATTCTTAGCACCCTATGATGCCAGGGACTTTGTCATGATGATGAGTCTTTCTTTTTCTTAAACTATATCAAAAAATCATCAATACATTTTACCACTCGCTGATATAGGTAATTATTAGGAATCAAATCCATGTTGTGTCATTAAAGGATACTACTAAACCATGAATAACTTGGGTCATCTTACTTACCCCTCCTTTCCCAGTGCCCATCTTCTGTGGGTTGAAGGCTGGGTTGCCATGAACTGGTGTTGAGAATGGGCTGGGAACATTGGCCTCCCCCACCCCCTTTGCGGAGGATGAGGGAGTGTTTGGAGTGCGAGCCAGCCGGTCTGCAGGATATCCAATGGGGGAATCAAAATGGCACGACAGTTTATAAGAAAAATCAATGACAAAAACATGTTACAAGAGCATATCACCAAAGCTATAAAAATGTATACCATAAATTGTGGCCTAGAAGTCAACTTCTGATGCTTAATTTTTTGTTTCCACAACTAGGTAGCAGCTCACTGGAAATATATAAAATGGTAAACATAATAATAAGGTTGTTCCAACTTCATCAGACGATGTAAAAATCACTTGTTCCTAGGTTGTACCTTGAATTCTTAATGCTTACAAATAAATACAATATTACTATGGTGCCTTCCTGTAACATCTGTTGCTATTGCAATCTAATTAGCTGAATTAATGGATAAACACCATAAGTCTCATTAACAGCATTCGGAAACACCAACTGCTCATATGATGCCTCAATACTGGCTTGTTCAGATTAAGGGAGTTGACTCATAAAGTAGATTACATGCCTAAATCAGAATTTTCAGCTGAAAAGCTGAGGTTGACCAATATGCCAGGTTTAACTTAAAGGTTGCAATTTATGGTTGTTATACCAAACATGTCATGTACTTAATACTGTATCCAAGTTCTAAACAACTTTCAAATACACAAACTAGGTTAAAGTTTCTGCAAAGATCATACAGTGATACATAAAATGATCTGTACTTAGCTGTAGCCACCTGACCAACAATAGTTTTACTGGCCTATACAAAAAAAAATCTATTTGCAGGAAAGTAAATGAAAGAGATGTATTTCTTTTCCATATCATACATCAGTACACTGAAGCATTTCCTTTGTGCATATTCAAGAAAAGTTCATTACCTATACACAAACATTATCAGAAAAGCATACGTCATTAAGTTCACTAGATCATCCCAAAACTGTCATAGGTAAGTTATGCAACAAAACTGGGAAAATTACAAGAGCAAACAAAATAACATCACTCTGGGTAGGAAGTGTCGCATAATACATTAAGTTTACAATTCTTCAAAAACAGGTGTATATACAGAATAATGAAGGAACAACAAGGGTGATGACAGAAGCAACAAGAAACTCCATCCTAAGACATGATAAAGTACCAATTACCGTATTTCAATCAGAGGGAAGCAGACTGAGAACTTAGATTCCTGCAAAGATATTGAGTCGTGGATGCACAAATTCTTTGAAGGTATAAAGAACTTCCTGCATTAACACATACAGCAGAGCATACATTTAGTAGGCGAGATGACATGTCATCTATACTTGACCCTATCTTTACAAAGTACAGCATGGAAATAAAGTATGAGGTATGATGTTTCAATTGGAAAGAGCAATCATGTGGTGCTTGTTTATGAATATGTGGAGGTGGAGGATGCAAGAAAAGGATCTGAGTGGGCACAAGAACCAAAGGGGAAGAATACTCATGTCAGCTACATGGAACAGATCAAGTCTATGAGAGTACTGCTGAATGGAAGAGAGAATTCTGTGCTGCAGAAGGTCCTTTGAAATCTACATTCAAGGAGTCAGAACATTTCTATTGATGGCCAACATGGAGAGAGGATCAAAATGGGGAGAGATATGGTTCACTGACATACATCATGATGACATACATTATGAAGCATGAAAGCTTAGGAATGAACTATGAAGGAGATATAAAAGGCACTCCAGCCAGCCAGCATTTTCATGATAGAGCAGAGCAAGGACTGAGTATTGCAAAGTAAGGAGAGAGAGGAAGAGATTTTGAAAAAAAGCTTTGTAAAAAAAGCAAAAGACAACCCAAAAGATTTCCATGAGTCCCTGAAAGAAAAATTCTCAGTCAAGGGTCATCTAATCAGTCTCATGGACTCAGTCAAGGGTCATCTAATCAGTCTCATGGAGTACATCGAAAAATTCTTGAGTATGATGGGAAAATACGTGAGTGGAACAGATATGTTATGGAATGAAAGAGATATTGAGTGCTTGGGGCAGAAGAGAGGAAGGTGTGCACTGAATAGTATGAACTACAGCGATGCAGTATACAGGGGTTGATGTGCTGCCTCTGGACTGAACCAGGGTATATAAAGCAGTCATGGGAAACCACATATAGGTCTGTGGGGCCTGATTATTGATAGCGTACTGTGCATTATACATTTTATAAATAAGATTTGCAGAAGTTTTTAGAAAAGAAGAATGTTGGGGTGAAGAGAGAGGTGAGAGTAAGTGAGCTTAGGAAGGAGACTTGTGTGATGAAGTACCAGGAGATACTGAGTGCAGAATAGAATAAAGTGAGAGCAAAGGACGTAAGGGGAGTGGGGGAGGGAATGGGATGTATTTAGGAAAGCAGTAACGGCTTGCACAAAAGATGCCTGTGGCATGAAAAGCGTGGGAGTTGGTCAGATTAGAAAGGGTAGTGAGTGGTGGGATGAAGAAGTAAGATTATTAATGAAAGAGAAGAGAGAGGCATTTGGACGATTTTTGCAGGGAAATGGTGCAAATGACTGGGAGATGTATATAAAAAAAAAAAAAGAGGCAGGAGGTCAAGAGAAAGGAGCAAGAGGTGAAAAAGAGGGCAAATGAGATTATCATTAAATTGTTGCAAGAATAAAAAGATGTTTTGGAAGAAGGTAAATAAAGAGCATAAGACAAGAGGACAAAGGGGGCTAATGACAAGGTAATAACAAGTAGTGGTAATGTGATACGGAGACGGAATGAGTATTTTGAAGGTGTGTTGAATGTGTTAGATTATAGAGTGGCAGATATAGGGTGTTTTAGTCGAGATGGTGTGACAACAGAGAGGGTCAGGGAGAATGATTTGGTAAACACAGAAGAGGTAGCGAAAGCTTTGTGGAAGATGAAAGCCGGCAAGAAGGCAGGTTTGGATGGTATTGCTGTGAAATTTATCAAAAAAGGGGGTGACTGTGTTGTTGACTGGTTGGTGAGGATATTCAGTGTATGTATGGCTTATGGTGAAGTGACTGAGGATTGGCAGAGTGCATTCATAGTGCCATTGTACAGAGGCAAAGGGGATTGAGTGTTCAAATTACAGGGGTATAAGTTTGTTGAGTATTCCTGGGAAATTATATGGGAGGGTATTGATTGAAAGGGTGAAGGCATGTACAGAGCATCAGACTGGGGAAGAGCAGTGTGGTTTCAGAAGTGGTAGATGTGTGGATCAGGTGTCTGCTTTGAAGAATGTATGTGAGAAATACTTAAGAGAAACAAATGGATTTGTATGTAGCATTTATGGATCTGGAGAAGGCATATGATAGAATTGATAGAGATGCTCTATGAAAGGTATTAAGAGTACATGGTGTATGAGGCAAGTTGCTAGAAGCAGTGAAAAGTTTTTATCGAAGATGTAAGGCAAGTGTAAGAGTAGGAGGAGAGGAAAATCAGTGGTTCTCGGTCAATGTTGGTTTGTGGCAAGGGAATGTGATGTCTCCAAGGTTGTTTAATTTGTTTATGGATGGGGTTGTTAGGGAGGTGAATGCAAGACTTTTGGAGATATGGCACTGGTGGTTGATTAGGATGAGAAACTGCAGGAGCTGGTGACTGAGTTTGGTAAAGTGTGTGGAAGAAGAAAGCAAGTAGTAAATGTGAATAAGAGCAAGATTATTACGTACAGTAGGGTTGAGAACAAGTCACTTGGGGGTAAGTTGGAGAAAAACTGAGAAGTGAAGTGTTTTAGATATCTGGGAGTGGATTTGGCAGCGGATAGAACCATGGAAGCATAAGTGAGTCATAGGGTAGGGGAGGGGACGAAACTTCTGGGAGTGTTGAAAAATGTGTGGAAGGCAGGAACATTATCTTGGAAAGCAAAAATGGGATGTTTTGAAGAAATAGTGATTCCAACAATGTTATATGGTTGCGAGGCAAGGGCGATAGATAGGGTCGAGCGGAAGAGGGTGGATGTGCTGGAAATGAGATGTTTGAGGACATGTGGTGTGAGGTGGTTTCATTGAGTAAGTAATGAAAGGGTAAGAGAGATGTGTGGTAATAAAAACAGTGCGGATGAGAGAGCAGATATATATACGTATACATTTCAATGTATATATATATATATATATATATATATATATATATATATATATACATTTCAACGTATACAGGAAGGTATTAAGAATATATGGTGTGGGAGGCAAGTTGTTAGAAGCAGTGAAAAGTTTTTATCGAGGATGTAAGGAATGTATACGTGTAGGAAGAGAGGAAAGTGATTGGTTCTCAGTGAATGTAGGTTTGCGGCAGGGGTGTGTGATGTCTCCATGGTTGTTTAATCTGTTTATGGCTGGGGTTGTTAGGGAGATGAATGCAAGAGTTTTGGAAAGAGGGGCAAGTATGCAGTCTGTTGTGGATGAGAGAGCTTGGGAAGTGAGTCAGTTGTTGTTCACTGATGATACAGCGCTGGTGGCTGATTCATGTGAGAAACTGCAGAAGCTGGTGACTGAGTTTGGTAATGTGTGTGAAAGAAGAAAGTTAAGAGTAAATGTGAATAAGAGCAAGGTTATTAGGTACAGTAGGGTTGAGGGTCAAGTCAATTGGGAGGTAAGTTTGAATGGAGAAAAACTGGAGGAAGTAAAGTGTTTTAGGTATCTGGGAGTGGATCTGGCTGCGGATGGAACCATGGAAGCAGAAGTGAATCATAGGGTGGGGGAGGGGGTGAAAATCCTGGGAGCCTTGAAGAATGTGTGGAAGTCAAGAACATTACCTCGGAAAGCAAAAATGGGTATGTTTGAAGGAATAGTGATTCCGACAATGTTGTATGGTTGCGAGGCGTGGGCCATGGATACAGTTGTGCGCAGGAGGGTGGATGTGCTGGAAATGAGATGTTTGAGGACAATATGTGGTAAGAGGTGGTTTGATTGAGTAAGTAATGTAAGGGTAAGAGAGATGTGTGGAAATAAAAAGAGTGTGGTTGAGAGAGCAGAAGAGGGTGTTTTGAAATGGTTTGGTCACATGGAGAGAATGAGTGAGGAAAGATTGACTAAGAGGATAAATGTGTCAGGGGTGGAGGGAACGAGGAGAAGTGGGAGACCAAATTGGAGGTGGAAAGATGGAGTGAAAAAGATTTCGAGCGATCGGGGCTTGAACAGGCAGGAGGGTGAAAGGCGTGCAAGTAATAGAGTGAACTGGAACGATGTGGTATACCAGGGTCGACATGCTGTCAATGGATTGAACCAGGGCATGTCAAGCGTCTGGGGTAAACCATGAAAAGTTCTTCGGGGCCTGGATGTGGAAAGGGAGCTGTGGTTTCAGTGCATTATTACATGACAGCTAGAGACTAAGTGTGAACGAATGGGGCCTTTGTTGTTGTTTTCATTTCACCCCACACCACATATTGTCCTCAAACATCTTGTTTCCAACCCATCCACCTTCCTCTGCACAACTCTATCTATAGCCCATGCCTTGCAACCATATAACACTGTTGGAACCACTAAACCTTCAAACATCCCCATTTTTGCTTTCCAAGATAATGTTCTCGCCTTCCACACATTTTTCAACGCTCCCAGAACTTTTGCCCCCTCCCCTACCCTGTGACTCACTTCCACTTCCATGGTTCCATCCACTGGCAAATCCACTCCCAGATATCTAAAACATTTCACTTCCTCCAGTTTTTCTCCATTCAAACTTACCTCCCAATTCATTTGTCCCTCAACCCTACTGTACCTAATAACCTTGCTCTCATTCACATTTATTCTCAGCTTTCTTCTTTCACACACTTTACCAAACTCAGTCACCAGTTTCACTAGACCCAAAACATCCAGTTTCCTTTCCTCCAACATACTACCTATCTCTCCTTTCTTTCTCATCTTGGTTACCTCCACACACATTTACACACCCCAATCTGAGCCTTCGAGGAGGATGAGCACTCCCCGCATGACTCCTTCTTCTGTTTCCACTTTTAGAAAGTTAAGATACAAGGAGGGGAGGGTTACATACATTCTTAGATTTCTATATTCTTCTTTCTCTCTTCCAAGCACTCTATGTGGTCAGGATTACAGAATATATATATATATATATATATATATATATATATATATATATATATATATATATATATATATATATATATATATATATGTATATATATATATATATATATATATCTTTTTTTTCTTTTTATCCCTGGGGATAGGGGATTAAGAATACTTCCCACGTATTCCCTGCGTGTCGTATGGGTTTTCAGAAAAGAAGAGTGAATGTTGGGGTGAAGAGGGTGGTGATAGTAAGTGAGCTTGGCAAGGAGACTTGTGTGAGGAAGTACCAGGAGAGACTGAGTACAGGATGGAAAAAGGTGAGAACAATGGAAGTAAGGGGAGTGGGGGAGGAATGGGATGTATTTAGGGAATCAGTGATGGATTGCGCAAAAGATGCTTGTGGCATGAGAAGAGTGGGAGGTGGGTTGATTAGAAAGGGTAGTGAGTGGTGGGATGAAGAAGTAAGATTATTAGTGAAAGAGAAGAGAGAGGCATTTGGACGATTTTTGCAGGGGAAAAAAAAGCAATTGAGTGGAAGATGTATAAAAGAAAGAGACAGGAGGTCAAGAGAAAGGTGCAAGAGGTGAAAAAGAGGGCAAATGAGAGTTGGGGTGAGAGAGTATCATTAAATTTTAGGGAGAATAAAAAGATGTTCTGGAAGGAGGTAAATAAAGTGCGTAAGACAAGGGAGCAAATGGGAACTTCAGTGAAGGGCGCAAATGGGGAGGTGATAACAAGTAGTGGTGATGTGAGAAGGAGATGGAGTGAGTATTTTGAAGGTTTGTTGAATGTGTTTGATGATGGAGTGGCAGATATAGGGTGTTTTGGTCGAGGTGGTGTGCAAAGTGAGAGGGTTAGGGAGGATGATTTGGTAAACAGAGAAGAGGTAGTAAAAGCTTTGCGGAAGATGAAAGCCGGCAAGGCAGTGGGTTTGGATGATATTGCAGTGGAATTTATTAAAAAAGGGGGTGACTCTATCATTGACTGGTTGGTAAGGTTATTTAATGTATGTATGACTCATGGTGAGGTGCCTGAGGATTGGCGGAATGCGTGCATAGTGCCATTGTACAAAGGCAAAGGGGATAAGAGTGAGTGCTCAAATTACAGAGGTATAAGTTTGCTGAGTATTCCTGGTAAATTATATCTGAGGGTATTGATTGAGAGGGTGAAGGCATGTACAGAGCATCAGATTGGGAAAGACAAGTGTGGTTTCAGAAGTGGTAGAGGATGTGTGGATCAGGTGTTTGCTTTGAAGAATGTTGTGAGCAATACTTAGAAAAGCAAATGGATTTGTATGTAGCATTTATGGATCCGGAGAAGGCGTATGATAGAGTTGATAGAGATGCTCTGTGGAAGGTATTAAGAATATATGGTGTGGGAGGCAAGTTGTTAGAAGCAGTGAAAAGTTTTTATCGAGGATGTAAGGCATGTGTACGTGTAGGAAGAGAGGAAAGTGATTGGTTCTCAGTGAATGTAGGTTTGCGGCAGGGGTGTGTGATGTCTCCATGGTTGTTTAATTTGTTTATGGATGGGGTTGTTAGGGAGGTGAATGCAAGAGTTTTGGAAAGAGGGGCAAGTATGAAGTCTGTTGAGGATGAGAGAGCTTGGGAAGTGAGTCAGTTGTTGTTCGCTGATGATACAGCGCTGGTGGCTGATTCATGTGAGAAACTGCAGAAGCTGGTGACTGAGTTTGGTAAAGTGTGTGAAAGAAGAAAGTTAAGAGTAAATGTGAATAAGAGTAAGGTAATTAGGTACAGTAGGGTTGAGGGTCAAGTCAATTGGGAGGTAAGTTTGAATGGAGAAAAACTGGAGGAAGTAAAGTGTTTTAGATATCTGGGAGTGGATCTGGCAGCGGATGGAACCATGGAAGCGGAAGCGGATCATAGGGTGGGGGAGGGGGCGAAAATTCTGGGAGCCTTGAAGAATGTGTGGAAGTCGAGAACATTATCTCGGAAAGCAAAAATGGGTATGTTTGAAGGAATAGTGGTTCCAACAATGTTGTATGGTTGCGAGGCATGGGCTATGGATAGAGTTGTGCGCAGGAGGATGGATGTGCTGGAAATGAGATGTTTGAGGACAATGTGTGGTGTGAGGTGGTTTGATCGAGTAACTAACATAAGGGTAAGAGAGATGTGTGGAAATAAAAAGAGCGTGGTTGAGAGAGCAGAAGAGGGTGTTTTGAAGTGGTTTGGGCACATGGAGAGAATGAGTGAGGAAAGATTGACCAAGAGGATATATGTGTCGGAGGTGGAGGGAACGAGGAGAAGTGGGAGACCAAATTGGAGGTGGAAAGAATGAGTGAAAAAGATTTTGTGTGATTGGGGACTGAACATGCAGGAGGGTGAAAGGAGGGCAAGGAATAGAGTGAATTGGATTGATGTGGTATACCGGGGTTGAAGTGCTGTCAGTGGGTTGAATCAGGGCATGTGAAGCGTCTGGGGTAAACCATGGAAAGCTGTGTAGGTATGTATATTTGCGTGTGTGGACGTTTGTATATACATGTGTATGGGGGTGGGTTGGGCCATTTCTTTCGTCTGTTTCCTTGCACTACCTTGCAAACGCGGGAGACAGCGACAAAGCAAAAAATAAAAAAAAAAAAAATATGGTTAATTTGTTTATGGATGGGGTTGTTAGGGAGGTGAATGCAAGAGTTTTGGAAAGAGGGGCAAGTATGAAGTCTGTTGGGGATGAGAGAGCTTGGGAAGTGAGTCAGTTGTTGTTCGCTGATGATACAGCGCTGGTGGCTGATTCATGTGAGAAACTGCAGAAGCTGGCGACTGAGTTTGGTAAAGTGTGTGAAAGAAGAAAGTTAAGAGTAAATGTGAATAAGAGCAAGGTAATTAGGTACAGTAGGGTTGAGGGTCAAGTCAATTGGGAGGTAAGTTTGAATGGAGAAAAACTGGAGGAAGTAAAGTGTTTTAGATATCTGGGAGTCGATCTGGCAGCAGATGGAACAATGGAAGCGGAAGTGGATCATGGGGTGGGGGAGGGGGCGAAAATCCTGGGAGCCTTGAAGAATGTGTGGAAGTCAAGAACATTATCTCGGAAAGCAAAAATGGGTATGTTTGAAGGAATAGTGGTTCCAACAATGTTGTATGGTTGCGAGGCGTGGGCCATGGATACAGTTGTGCGCAGGAGGATGGATGTGCTGGAAATGAGATGTTTGAGGACAATGTGTGGTGTGAGGTGGTTTGATCGAGTGAGTAACGTAAGGGTAAGAGAGATGTGTGGAAATAAAAAGAGCGTGGTTGAGAGAGCAGAAGAGGGTGTTTTGAAATGGTTTGGGCACATGGAGAGAATGAGTGAGGAAAGATTGACCAAGAGGATATATGTGTCGGAGGTGGAGGGAACAAGGAGAAGTGGGAGACCAAATTGGAGGTGGAAAGATGGAGTGAAAAAGATTTCGTGTGATCGGGGCCTGAACATGCAGGAGGGTGAAAGGAGGGCAAGGAATAGAGTGAATTGGATTGATGTGGTATACTGGGGTTGACGTGCTGTCAGTGGATTGAATCAGGGCATGTGAAGCGTCTGGGGTAAACCATGGAAAGCTGTGTAGGTATGTATATTTGCGTGTGTGGACGTATGTATATACATGTGTATGGGGGTGGGTTGGGCCATTTCTTTCGTCTGTTTCCTTGCACTACCTCGCAAACGCGGGAGACAGCGACAAAGCAAAAAAAAAAAAAAAAAATATGGTTGTTTAATGTGTTTATGGATGGGGTAGTTAGGGAGGTGAATGCAAGAGTTTTGGAAAGAGGGGCAAGTATGAAGTCTGTTGGGAATGAGAGAGCTTGGGAAGTGAGTCAGTTGTTGTTCACTGATGATACAGCGCTGGTGGCTGATTCCTGTGAGAAACTGCAGAAGCTGGTGACTGAGTTTGGTAAAGTTTGTGAAAGAAGAAAGTTAAGAGTAAATGTGAATAAGAGCAAGGTAATTAGGTTCAGGCCCCAATCACTCATACCTCCAATTTGGTTTCCCACTTCTCCTCATTCCCTCCACTTCTTACACATATATTCTCTTGGCCAATGTTTCCTCACTCATTCCCTCCATGTGACCAAACCATTTCAAAACACCCTCTTCTGCTTTCTGGACCACACTCTTTTTATTACCACACATTTCTCTCACCTATTATTACTTACTCGATCGTACCACCCAACACCATATATTGTCCTCAAACATCTCATTTCCAACACATCCACCCTCCTCCGCACAATTCTATCTATAGCCCACGCCTTGCAACCATATAACATTGTTGGAACCACTATTCCTTCAAACATACCCTTTTTTGCTTCCCTACATATATCCCATTCCTCCCCCACTTCCCTTACATCCTTTGTTCTCACCTTTTTCCATTCTGTACTCAGTCCCTCCTGGTACTTCCTCAACCAAGTCTCCTTCCCAAGCTCACTTACTCTCACCACTCTCTTCACCCCAACATTCTCTCTTCTTTTCTGAAAACCTCTACAAATCTTCACCTTCGCCTCCACTAGATAATGATCAGACATCCCTCCAGTTGCACCTCTCAGCACATTAACATCCAAAAGTCTCTCTTTTGTGCACCTATCAATTAACAAGTAATCCAATAATGCTCTCTCGCCATCTCTCCTACTTACATACGTACACTTATTTACATCTCTCTTTTTAAACCAGGTATTCCCAATCACCAGTTTTTTTCAGCACATAAATCTACAAGCTCTTCACCATTTCCATTTACAACACTGAACACCCCATGTACACCAATTACTCACCACATTACTCACCTTTGCATTGAAATCACTCATCACTATAAAGTGGTTTCGTGTATCAAAACTGCTAACACACTCACTCAGATGCTCCCAAAACACTTGCCTCTCATGATCTCTCTTCTCATACCTAAGTGCATATGCACCAATAATCACACATCTCTCTCCCAACTTTCAGTTTTATCCATATCAATCCAGAACTTACTTTCTTACACTCTATTACATACTCACACCACTCCTGTTTCAGTAGTGCTACTCCTTCCCTTGCTCTTGTCCTCTCACTAACCCCTGACTTTCCTCCCAGGACATTCCCAAAACACTCTTCCCCTTTACCCTTGAGCTTCATTTCACTCACAGCCAAAAGATCCAGTTTCGTTTCCTGAAACATACTACCTATCTCTCCTTTTTTCTCATCTTGGTCACATCCACACACATTAAAACACCTCAATCTGAGCCTTCGAGGAGGATGACCACTCCCCGCATGACTCTTTCTTCTGTTTCCCCTTTTAGAAAGTGAAAATTATTCAAGGCGAGGAGGGTTTCCACACCCCCACTCCCGTCCCCTTTAGTCGCCTTCTACGACACGTCAGGAATGCGTGGGAAGTATTCTTTTTCCCCTATCTGCAGGATATATAAATATATCATTTTACTTATTTTGCTTTGGCGCTGTCTCCCACGTTAGTGAGGTAGCGCAAGGAAACAGACGAAAGAATGGCCCAACACACGTACATACACATATATATATATATACATACACGTCCACACACGCAAATATACATACCTATACATCTCAACGTATACATGTATATACACACACAGACATATAGATACATATACACATGTACATAATTCATGGTCTGCCTTTATTCATTCCCATCACCACCCCACCGCACATGAAATAACAATCCCCTCCCCCGCATGTGCGCTAGGAAAAGACAACAAAGACCAAATTTGTTCACACTCAGTCTCTAGCTGTCCTGTAATAATGCACCGAAACCATAGCTCCTTTTCCACATCCAGGCCCCACAGAACTTTCCATGGTTTACCCCAGACGCTTCACATGCCCTGATTCAATCCACTGACAGCACGTCGACCCTGGTATACCACATCATTCCAATTCACTCTATTCCTTGCATGCCTTTCACCCTCCTGCATGTTCAAGCCCCGATCACTCACAATCTTTTTCACTCCATCTTTCCACCTCCAATTTAGTCTCCTACTTCTCCTCGTTCCCTCCACCTCTGACACATATATCCTCTTGGTCATGGTCAATCTTTCCTCACTCACTCTCTCCATGTGACCAAACCATTTCAAAACACCCTCTTCTGCTCTCTAAACCACGCTCTTTTTATTTCCACAGCTCTCTCTTACCCTTACATTACTTACTCGATCAAACCACCTCACACCACATATTGTCCTCAAACATCTAATTTCCGGCACATCCACCCTCCTCCTTACAACTCTATCTATAGCCCATGCCTTGCGACCATATAACATTGTTGGAACCACTATTCCTTCAAACATACCCATTTTTGCTTTCCGAGATAATGTTCTCGACTTCCACAAATTCTTCAACGCTTCCAGAACTTTTGCCCCCTCCCCAACGCTATGATTCACTTCCGCTTCCATGGTTCCATCCGTTGCCATATCTTCTCCCAGATATCTAAAACACTTCACTTCTTCCATGGTTTTCTCCATTCAAACTTACCTCCCAATAGACTTGTCCCTCAACCCTACTGTACCTAATAACCTTGCTCTTATTCACATTTACTCTCAGCTTTCTTCTTTCACACACTTTACCAAACTCAGTCACCAGCTTCTGCAGTTTCTCACATGAATCAGCCACCAGAGCTGTTTAACCAGCGAACAACAACTGACTCACTTCCCAAGCTCTCTCATCCACAACAGACTGCATACTTGCCTCTGTATCAAAACTCTTGCATTCACCTCCCTAACAACCCCATTAATAAATAAATTAAACAACCATGGAGACATCACACACCCCTGTCGCAAACCTACATTCACTGAGAACCAATCACTTTCCTCTCTTCCTACACGTACACATGTCTTACATCCTCGATAAAAACTTTTCACTGCTTCTAACAACTTGCCTCCCACACCATATATTCTTAGTACCTTCCACAGAGCATCTCTATCAACTCTATCATATGCCTTCTCCAGATTCATAAATGCTACATACAAATCCATTTGCTTTTCTAAGTATTTCTCACATACATTCTTCAAAGCAAACACCTGATACACACATCCTCTACCACTTCTGAAACCACACTGCTCTTCCCCAATCTGATGCTCTGTACATGCCTTCACCCTCTCAATCAATACCCTCCCATATAATTTGCCAGGAATACTTATCAAACTTATACCTCTGTAATTTGAACACTCACTTTTATCCCCTTTGCCTTTGTATGATGGCACTATGCAAGAATTCCACCATTCCTCAGGCACCTCAACATGAGTCTTTTTTTTTTTTTTTTTTTTTTTTTTTTTTATACTTTGTCGCTGTCTCCCGCGTTTGCGAGGTAGCGCAAGGAAACAGACGAAAGAAACGGCCCAACCCCCCCCATACACATGCACATACACACGTCCACACACGCAAATATACATACCTACACAGCTTTCCATGGTTTACCCCAGACGCTTCACATGCCTTGATTCAATCCACTGACAGCACGTCAACCCCTGTATACCACATCGCTCCAATTCACTCTATTCCTTGCCCTCCTTTCACCCTCCTGCATGTTCAGGCCCCGATCACACAAAATCTTTTTCACTCCATCTTTCCACCTCCAATTTGGTCTCCCTCTTCTCCTCGTTCCCTCCACCTCCGACACATATATCCTCTTGGTCAATCTTTCCTCACTCATTCTCTCCATGTGCCCAAACCATTTCAAAACACCCTCTTCTGCTCTCTCAACCACGCTCTTTTTATTTCCACACATCTCTCTTACCCTTACGTTACTTACTCGATCAAACCACCTCACACCACACATTGTCCTCAAACATCTCATTTCCAGCACATCCATCCTCCTGCGCACAACTCTATCCATAGCCCACGCCTCGCAACCATACAGCATTGTTGGAACCACTATTCCTTCAAACATACCCATTTTTGCTTTCCGAGATAATGTTCTCGACTTCCACACATTTTTCAAGGCTCCCAAAATTTTCGCCCCCTCCCCCACCCTATGATCCACTTCCGCTTCCATGGTTCCATCCGCTGACAGATCCACTCCCAGATATCTAAAACACTTCACTTCCTCCAGTTTTTCTCCATTCAAACTCACCTCCCAATTGACTTGACCCTTAACCCTACTGTACCTAATAACCTTGCTCTTATTCACATTTACTCTTAACTTTCTTCTTCCACACACTTTACCAAACTCAGTCACCAGCTTCTGCAGTTTCTCACATGAATCAGCCACCAGCGCTGTATCATCAGCGAACAACAACTGACTCACTTCCCAAGCTCTCTCATCCCCCACAGACTTCGTACTTGCCCCTCTTTCCAGGACTCTTGCATTTACCTCCCTAACAACCCCATCCATAAACAAATTAAACAACCATGGAGACATCACACACCCCTGCCGCAAACCTACATTCACTGAGAACCAATCACTTTCCTCTCTTCCTACACGTACACATGCCTTACATCCTCGATAAAAACTTTTCACTGCTTCTAACAACTTGCCTCCCACACCATATATTCTTAATACCTTCCACAGAGCATCTCTATCAACTCTATCATGAGTCATACATATATTAAATAACCTTACCAACCAGTCAACAATACAGTCACCCCATTTTTTAATAAATTCCACTGCAATACCATCTAAACCCGCTGCCTTGCCGGCTCTCATCTTCCGCAAAGCTTTTACTACCTCTTCTCTATTTACGAAATCATTCTCCCTAACCCTCTCACTTTGCACACCACCTCGACCAAAACGCCCTATATCTGCCACTCTATCATCAAATACATTTAGCAAACTTTCAAAATAATCACTCCATCTTCTCACATCACCACTACTTGCTATCACCTCCCTATTAGCCCCTTCAATTAAGTTCCCATTGATTTCCTTGTCTTATGCACTTTATTTGCCTCCTTCCAAAACATCTTTTTATTCTCTCTAAAATCTAATGATACTTTCTCACCTTGACTCTCATTTGCCCTCTTTTTCACCTCTTGCACCTTTCTCTTGACCTCCTACCGCTTTCTTTTATATTTCTCCCAGTCATTTGCATTATTTCCCTGCAAAAATAGTCCAAATGCCTCTCTTTTCTCCTTCACTAACAATTTTACCTATTCATCCCACCACTCACTACTCTTTCTAATCTGCCCACTTCCCACACTATTCATGCCACAAGCATCTTTTGCGCAAGCCATCACTGCTTCCCCAAATACATCCCATTCCTCCTTTTGTCCTTTGTTCTTACCTTTTTCCATTCTGTACTCATTCTCTCCCGGTACTTCCTCACACAAGTCTCCTTCCCAAGCTCACTTACTCTCACCACTCTCTTCACCCCAACATTCTCTCTTCTTTTCTGAAAACCCCTACAAATCTTCACCTTCGCCTCCACAAGATAATGATCAGACATCCCTCCAGTTGCACCTCTCAACACATTAACATCCAAAAGTCTCTCTTTTGTGCGCCTATCAATTAACAAGTAATCCAATAATGCTCTCTGGCCATCTTTCCTACTTACATACGTATACTTATGTATATCTCTCTTTTTAAACCAGGTATTCCCAATCACCAGTCCTTTTTCAGCACATAAATCTACAAGCTCTCCACCATTTCCATTTACAACACTGAACACCCCATGTACACCAATTATTCCCTCAACTGCCACATTACTCACCTTTCCATTCAAATCACCCATCACTATAACCCAGTCTCGTGCACCAAAACTACTAACACACTCACTCAGCTGCTTCCAAAACACTTGCCTCTCACGATCTTTCTTCTCATGCCGGGGTGTATATGCACCAATAATCACACATCTCTCTCCATTAACTTTCAGTTCTACCCATATCAATCTAGAGTTTACTTTCTTACACTCTATTACATACTCCCACCACTCCTGTTTCAGGAGTAGTGCTACTCCTTCCCTTGCTTTTGTCCTCTCACTAACCCCTGACTTTACTCCCAAGACATTCCCAAACCACTCTCCCCCTTTACCCTTGAGCTTCGTTTCACTCTAAGCCAAAACATCCAGGTTTCTTTCGTGAAACATACTACCTATCTCTCCTTTTTTCTCATCTTGGTTACATCCACAGACATTTAGACATCCCAATCTGAGCCTTCGAGGAGGATGAGCACTCTCCGTATGACTCCTTCTTCTGTTTCCCCTTTTAGAAAGTTAAAACACAAGGAGGGTAGGTTTTTACAGCCACCCGCTCCCATCCCCTTTAGTCGCCTTCTACGACATGTAAGGAATGCGTGGGAAGTATTCTTTCTCCACTATCCCCAGGGAGAGTATATATATATGAGAGAGATTGGGAAGTGAGTCAGTTGTTGTTCGCTGATGATACAGCGCTGGTAGCTGATTCATGTGAGAAACTGCAGAAGCCGGTGACTGAGTTTGGTAAAGTGTGTGAAAGAAGAAAGCTGAGAGTAAATGTGAATGAGAGCAAGGTTATTAGGTACAATAAGGTTGAGGGACAAGTCACCTGGGAGGTAAGTCTGAATGGAGAAAAACTGGAGGAAGTGAAGTGCTTTAGATATCTGGGAGTGAATTTGGCAGCGGATGGAAACATGGAAGCGGAAGTGAATCATAGGGTGAGGGTGGGGGCGAAAGTTCTGGGATCATTGAAGAATGTGTGGAAATCGAGAACATTATCTCGGAATGCAAAAATGGCTATGTTTAAAGGAATAGTGGTTCTAACAATGTTATATGGTTGCAAGGCGTGGGTTATGGATAGAGTTGTGCGGAGGAGGGTGGAGGTGCTGGAAATGAGACGTTTGAGGACAATAAGTGGTGTGAGGTGGTTTGATCGAATAAGTAATAATAGGGTAAGAGAGAGTGTGGTAATAAAAAGAGTGTGGGTGAGAGAGTAGAAGAAGGTGTTTTGAAATGGTTTGGTCACATGGAGAGAATCAGTTGAAGTGGCAGACCAAATTGGAGGTGGAAAGATGGAGTTGTAATTTTCATGTGTGGCGGGGTGGTAATGGGAATGAATAAAGGCAGATAGTATGAATTATGTACATGTGTTTATATGAATATGTCTGTGTGTGTATATACATGCATACATTGAGATGTATAGATATGTACATAAATGTGTATGTGGGTGGGTTGGGCCATTCTTTTGTCTGTGTTCTTGCGCTACCTCGCTAACGGGAGAGACAGCAACAAAGCAAAATAAATAAATAAATAAAATATATATATATATATATATATATATATATATATATATATATATATATATATATATATATATATTTTTTTTTTTTTTTTTTTGCTTTGTTGCTGTCTCCCGCGTTTGCGAGGTAGCGCAAGGAAACAGACGAAAGAAATGGCCCAACCCACCCCCATACACATGTATATACATACGTCCACACACGCAAATATACATACCTACACAGCTTTCCACGGTTTACCCCAGACGCTTCACATGACCTGATTCAATCCACTGACAGCACGTCAACCCCGGTATACCACATCGCTCCAATTCACTCTATTCCTTGCCCTCCTTTCACCCTCCTGCATGTTCAGGCCCCGATCACACAAAATCTTTTTCACTCCATCTTTCCACCTCCAATTTGGTCTCCCTCTTCTCCTCGTTCCCTCCACCTCCGACACATATATCCTCTTGGTCAATCTTTCCTCACTCATTCTCTCCATGTGCCCAAACCATTTCAAAACACCCTCTTCTGCTCTCTCAACCACGCTCTTTTTATTTCCACACATCTCTCTTACCCTTACGTTACTTACTCGATCAAACCACCTCACACCACACATTGTCCTCAAACATCTCATTTCCAGCACATCCATCCTCTTGCGCACCACTCTATCCATAGCCCATGCCTCGCAACCAAACAACATTGTTGCAACCACTATTCCTTCAAACATACCAATTTTTGCTTTCCGAGATAATGTTCTCGACTTCCACACATTCTTCTAGGCTCCCAGAATTTTCGCCCCCTCCCCCATCCTATGATCCACTTCCGCTTCCATGGTTCTATCTGCTGCCACATCAACTCCCAGATATCTAAAACACTTTACTTCCTCCAGTTTTTCTCCATTCAAACTCACCTCCCAATTGACTTGGCCCTCAACCCTACTGTACCTAATAACCTTGCTCTTATTCACATTTACTCTTAACTTTCTTCTTTCACACACTTTACCAAACTCAGTCACCAGCTTCTGCAGTTTCTCACATGAATCAGCCACCAGCGCTGTATCATCAGCGAACAACAACTGACTCACTTCCCAAGCTCTCTCATCCCCAACAGACTGCATACTTGCCCCTCTTTCCAAAACTCTTGCATTCACCTCCCTAACAACCCCATCCATAAACAAATTAAACAACCATGGAGACATCACACACCCCTGCCGCAAACCTACATTCACTGAGAACCAATCACTTTCCTCTCTTCCTACATGTACACATGCCTTACATCCTCGATAAAAACTTTTCACTGCTTCTAACAACTTGCCTCCCACACCATATATTCTTAATACCTTCCACAGAGCATCTCTATCAACTCTATCATATGCCTTCTCCAGATCCATAAATGCTACATACAAATCCATTTGCTTTTCTAAGTATTTCTCACATACATTCTTCAAAGCAAACACCTGATCCACACATCCTCTACCACTTCTGAAACCACACTGCTCTTCCCCAATCTGATGCTCTGTACATGCCTTCACCCTCTCAATCAATACCCTCCCATATAATTTACCAGGAATACTCAACAAACTTATACCTCTGTAATTTGAGCACTCACTCTTATCCCCTTTGCCTTTGTACAATGGCACTATGCACGCATTCCGCCAATCCTCAGGCACCTCACCATGAGTCATACATACATTAAATAACCTTACCAACCAGTCAACAATACAGTCACCCCCTTTTTTAATAAATTCCACTGCAATACCATCCAAACCTGCTGCCTTGCCGGCTTTCATCTTCCGCAAAGCTTTTACTACCTCTTCTCTGTTTACCAAATCATTTTCCCTAACCCTCTCACTTTGCACACCACCTCAATCAAAATACCCTATATCTGCCACTCTATCATCAAACACATTCAACAAACCTTCAAAATACTCACTCCATCTCCTTCTCACATAACCACTACTTGTTATCACCTCCCCATTTGCGCCCTTCACTGAAGTTCCATTTGCTCCCTTGTCTTACGCACTTTATTTACCTCCTTCCAGAACATCTTTTTATTCTCCCTAAAATTTAATGATACTCTCTCACCCCAACTCTCATTTGCCCTCTTTTTCACCTCTTGCACCTTCTCTTGACCTCCTGTCTCTTTCTTTTATACATCTCCCACTCAATTGGATTTTTTTCCTGCAAAAATCGTCCAAATGCCTCTCTCTTCTCTTTCACTAATAATCTTACTTCTTCATCCCACCACTCACTACCCTTTCTAATCAACCCACCTCCCATGCTTCTCATGCCACAAGCATCTTTTGCGCAAGCCATCACTGATTCTCTAAATACATCCCATTCCTCCCCCACTCCCCTTACTTCCATTGTTCTCACCTTTTTCCATTCTGTATTCAGTCTCTCCTGGTACTTCCTCACACAAGTCTCCTTCCCAAGCTCACTTACTCTCACCACCCTCTTCACCCCAACATTCACTCTTCTTTTCTGAAAACCCATACAAATCTTCACCTTAGCCTCCACAAGATAATGATCAGAAATCCCTCCAGTTGCACCTCTCAGCACATTAACATCCAAAAGTCTCTCTTTCGCGCGCCTGTCAATTAATACGTAATCGAATAACACTCTCTGGCCATCTCTCCTACTTACATACGTATACATATGTATATCTCGCTTTTTAAACCAGGTATTCCCAATCACCAGTCCTATTTCAGCACATAAATCTACAAGCTCTTCACCATTTCCATTTACACCCCATGTATACCACTTAATCCCTCAACTGCCACATTACTCACCTTTGCATTCAAATCACCCATCACTATAACCCGGTCTCGTGCATCAAAACCACTAACACACTCATTCAGCTGCTCCCAAAACACTTGCCTCTCATGATCTTTCTTCTCATGCCAAGGTGCATATGCACCAATAATCAACCGTCTCTCTCCATCAACTTTCAGTTTTACCCATATTAATCGAGTGGCAGATATAGGGTGTTTTGGTCGAGGTGGTGTGCAAAGTGAGAGGGTTAGGGAAAATGATTTGGTAAACAGAGAAGAGGTAGTAAAAGCTTTGCGGAAGATGAAAGCCGGCAAGGCAGCACTTTTGGATGGTATTGCAGTGGAATTTATTAAAAGTGGGGGTGACTGTATTGTTGACTGGTTGGTAAGGTTATTTAATGTATGAATGACTCATGGTGAGGTGCCTGAGGATTGGCGGAATGCGTGCATAGTGCCGTTATACAAAGGCAAAGGGGATAAGAGTGAGTGCTCAAATTACAGAGGTATAAGTTTGTTGAGTATTCCTGGTAAATTATATGGGAGGGTATTGATTGAGAGGGTGAAGGCATATACAGAGCATCAGATTGGGGAAGAGCAGTGTGGTTTCAGAAGTGGTAGAGGATGTGTGGATCAGGTGTTTGCTTTGAAGAATGTTGTGAGAAATACTTAGAAAAGCAAATGGATTTGTATGTAGCATTTATGGATCTGGAGAAGGCATATGATAGAGTTGATAGAGATGCTCTGTGGAAGGTATTAAGAATATATGGTGTGGGAGGAAAGTTGTTAGAAGCAGTGAAAAGTTTTTATCGAGGATGTAAGACATGTGTACGTGTAGGAAGAGAGGAAAGTGATTGGTTCTCAGTGAATGTAGGTTTGCAGCAGGGGTGTGTGATGTCTCCATGGTTGTTTAATTTGTTTATGGATGGGGTTGTTAGGGAGGTGAATGCAAGAGTTTTGGAAAGAGGGGCAAGTATGAAGTCTATTGGGGATGAGAGAGCTTGGGAAGTGAGTCAGTTGTTGTTCGCTGGTGATACAGCGCTGGTGGCTGATTCATGTGAGAAACTGCAGAAGCTGGTGACTGAGTTTGGTAAAGTGTGTGAAAGAAGAAAATTAAGAGTAAATGTGAATAAGAGCAAGGTTATTAGGTACAGTAGGGTTGAGGGTCAAGTCAATTGGGAGGTAAGTTTGAATTGAGAAAAACTGGAGGAAGTAAAGTGTTTTAGATATCTGGGAGTGGATCTGGCAGCGGATGGAACCATGGAAGCGGAAGTGGATCATAGGGTGGGGGAGGGGGCGAAAATCCTGGGAGCCTTGAAGAATGTGTGGAAGTCGAGAACATTATCTCGGAAAGCAAAAATGGGTATGTTTGAAGGAATAGTGGTTCCAACAATGTTGTATGGTTGCAGGGCGTGGGCTATGGATAGAGTTGTGCGCAGGAGGATGGATGTGCTGGAAATGAGATGTTTGAGGACAATGTGTGGTGTGAGGTGATTTGATCGAGTAAGTAACGTAAGGGTAAGAGAGATGTGTGGAAATAAAAAGAGCGTGGTTGAGAGAGCAGAAAAGGGTGTTTTGAAATGGTTTGGGCACATGGAGAGAATGAGTGAGGAAAGATTGACCAAGAGGATATATGTGTCGGAGGTGGAGGGAACGAGGAGAAATGGGAGACCAAATTGGAGGTGGAAAGATGGAGTGAAAAAGATTTTGTGTGATCGGGGCCTGAACATGCAGGAGGGTGAAAGGAGGGCAAGGAATAGAGTGAATTGGATCGATGTGGTATACCGAGGTTGACATGCTGTCAGTGGATTGAATCAGGGCATGTGAAGCGTCTGGGGTAAACCATGGAAAGCTGTGTAGGTATGTATACTTGCGTGCGTGGACGTATGTATAGACATGTGTATGGGGGTGGGTTGGGCCATTTCTTTCCTTTGTTTCCTTGCGCTACCTCGCAAATGCGGGAGACAGCGACAAAGGGAAAAAAATATATATATATATATATATATATATATATATATATATATATATATATATATATATATATATATATATATTTTTAATTTTCTTTATTTTCCTTTGTCGCTGTCTCCCGCGTTTGCGAGGTAGCGCAAGGATACACGAAAGAAATGGCCCAACCCACCCACATACACGTCCACACACGCAAATATACATACCTATACATCTCAATGTACACATATATATACACACACAGACACATACATATATACCCATGCACACAATTCACACTGTCTGCCTTTATTCATTCCCATCGCCACCTCGCCACACATGGAATACCATCCCCCTCCCCCTCATGTGTGCGAGGCAGCACTAGGAAAAATCAACAAAGGCCCCATTCGTTCACACTCAGTCTCTAGCTGTCATGCAATAATGCCCAAAACCACAGCTCCCTTTCCACATCCAGGCCCCACACAACTTTCCATGGTTTACCCCAGACGCTTCACATGCCCTGATTCAATCCACTGACAGCACGTCAACCCCGGTATACCACATCGATCCAATTCACTTTATTCCTTGCACGCCTTTCACCCTCCTGCATGTTCAGGCCCCGATCACACAAAATCTTTTTCACTCCATCTTTCCACCTCCAATTTGGTCTCCCACTTCTCCTCATTCCCTCTAACTCCGACACCTATATCCTCTTGGTCAATCTTTCCTCACTCATTCTCTCCATGTGCCCAAACCATTTCAAACCACCCTCTTCTGCTCTCTCAACCACGCTCTTTTTATTTCCACACATCTCTCTTACCCTTACATTACTTACTCGATCAAACCACCTCACACCACATATTGTCCTCAAACATCTCATTTCCAGCACATCCACCCTCCTGCGCACAACTCTATCCATAGCCCACGCCTCGCAATCATACAACATTGTTGGAACCACTATTCCTTCAAACATACCCATTTTTGCTTTCCGAGATAATGTTCTCGACTTCCACACATTCTTCAAGGCTCCCAGGATTTTCGCCCCCTCCCCCACCCTATGATTCACTTCCGCTTCCATAGTTCCATCCACTGCCAGATCCACTCCCAGATATCTAAGACACTTTACTTCCTCCAGTTTTTCTCCATTCAAACTTACCTCCCAATTGACTTGACCCTCAACCCTACTGTACCTAATAACCTTGCTCTTATTCACATTTACTCTTAACTTTCTTCTTTCACACACTTTACCAAACTCAGTCACCAGTTTCTGCAGTTTCTCACATAAATCAGCCACCAGCGCTGTATCATCAGCGAACAACAACTGACTCACTTCCCAAGCTCTCTCATCCACAATAGACTTCATACTTGCCCCTCTTTCCAAAACTCTTGCATTCACCTCCCCAACAACCCCATCCATAAACAAATTAAACAACCATGGAGACATCAAACACCCCTGCCGCAAACCTACATTCACTGAGAACCAATCACTTTCCTCTCTTCCTACACGTACACATGCCTTACATCCTCGATAAAAACTTTTCACAGCTTCTAACAACTTGCCTCTCACACCATATATTCTTAATGCCTTCCACAGAGCATCTCTATCAACTCTATCATATGCCTTCTCCAGATCCATAGATGCTACATACAAATCCATTTGCTTTTCTAAGTATTTCTCACATACATTCTTCAAAGCAAACACCTGATCCGCACATCCTCTACCACTTCTGAAACCACACTGCTCTTCCCCAATCTGATGCTCTGTACATGCCTTCACCCTCTCAATCAATACCCTCCCATATAATTTACCAGGAATACTCAACAAACTTATACCTCTGTAATTTGAGCACTCACTCTTATCCCCTTTGCCTTTGTACAATGGCACTATGCACGCATTCCGCCAATCCTCAGGCACCTCACCATGAGTCATACATACATTAAATAACCTTACCAATCACTCAACAATACAGTCACCCCCTTTTTTAATAAATTCCACTGCAATACCATCCAAACCTGCTGCCTTGCTGGCTTTCATCTTCCACAAAGCTTTTACTACCTCTTCTCTGTTTACCAAATCATTTTCCCTAACCCTCTCACTTTGCACACCACCTCGACCAAAACACCTTATATCTGCCACTCTATCATCAAACACATTCAACAAACCTTCAAAATACTCACTCCATCTCCTTCTCACATAACCACTACTTGTTATCACCTCCCCATTTGCGCCCTTCACTGAAGTTCCCATTTGCTCCCTTGTCTTACGCACTTTATTTACCTCCTTCCAGAGCATCTTTTTATCCTCCCTAAAATTTAATGATACTCTCTCACCCCAACTCTCATTTGCCCTCTTTTTCACCTCTTGCACCTTTCTCTTGACCTCCTGTCTCTTTCTTTTATACATCTCCCACTCAATTGGATTTTTTTCCTGCAAAAATCGTCCAAATGCCTCTCTCTTCTCTTTCACTAATAATCTTACTTCTTCATCCCACCACTCACTACCTTTTCTAATCAACCCACCTCCCATGCTTCTCATGCCACAAGCATCTTTTGCGCAAGCCATCACTGATTCCCTAAATACATCCCATTCCTCCCCCACTCCCCTTACTTCCATTGTTCTCACCTTTTTCCATTCTGTATTCAGTCTCTCCTGGTACTTCCTCACACAAGTCTCCTTCCCAAGCTCACTTACTCTCACCACCCTCTTCACCCCAACATTCACTCTTCTTTTCTGAAAACCCATACAAATCTTCACCTTAGCCTCCACAAGATAATGATCAGAAATCCCTCCAGTTGCACCTCTCAGCACATTAACATCCAAAAGTCTCTCTTTCGCGCGCCTGTCAATTAACACGTAATCCAATAACGCTCTCTGGCCATCTCTCCTACTTACATACGTATACTTATGTATATCTCGCTTTTTAAACCAGGTATTCCCAATCACCAGTCCTTTTTCAGCACATAAATCTACAAGCTCTGCACCATTTCCATTTACACCCCATGTATACCCATTATTCCCTCAACTGCCACATTACTCACCTTTGCATTCAAATCACCCATCACTATAACCCGGTCTCGTGCATCAAAACCACTAACACACTCATTCAGCTGCTCCCAAAACACTTGCCTCTCATGATCTTTCTTCTCATGCCCAGGTGCATATGCACCAATAATCACCCATCTCTCTCCATCAACTTTCAGTTTTACCCATATTAATCGAGAATTTACTTTCTTACATTCTATCACATACTCCCACAACCCCTGTTTCAGGAGTACTGCTACTCCTTCCCTTGCTCTTGTCCTCTCACTAACCCCTGACTTTACTCCCAAGACATTCCCAAACCACTCTTCCCCTTTACCCTTTAGCTTTGTTTCACTCAGAGCCAAAACATCCAGGTTCCTTTCCTCAAACATACTACCTATCTCTCCTTTTTTCACATCTTGGTTACATCCACACACATTTAGACACCCCAATCTGAGTCTACGAGGAGGATGAGCACTCCCCGCGTGACTCCTTCTGTTTCCCATATATATAAAAATATATATATATATATATATATATATATATATATACAGAGACACATACATATATACACACACGTACCTAATTCATACTTGCTGCCTTATTCATTTCCGTCGCCACCCCGCCACACATGAAACGACAACCCCCTCTCCCCGCATGTGTGCAAGGTAGCGCTAGGAAAAAGACAAGAAAGGCCACAATCGTTCACACTCACTTTGAAGCTATCATGTATAATGCACAAAAACCAAAGCTTCATTTTCACACCCAGGCCCCACAGAACTTTTCATGGTTTACCCCAGACGCTTCACATGCCCTGGTTCAATCTATTGACAGCACGTTGACCCCAGTATACCACATTGTTCCGATTCATTCTATTCCTTGCACACCTTTCACCCTCCTGCATGTTCAGGCCCCAATTGCTCAAAATCTTTTTCACTCTATCATTCCATCTCCAATTTGGTCTCCACTTCTCCTCGTTCCCTCCACCTCTGACACATATACCCTCTTTGCCAATCTTTCCTCACTTATTCTCTCCATGTAAACAAACCATTTTAATACACCCTCTTCTGCTTTCTCAACCACACACCTTTTATTACCACACATCTCTCTTACCTTTTCATTACCTACTCGATCAAACCACCTCACACCACATATTGTCCTGAAACATCTCACTTCCAGCACATCCACCCTCCTACACACAACACTATCTATAGCCCATGACTTGGAACCATATACCATTGTTGGAACCATTATTCCTTCAAACACACCCATTCTTGCTCTCCGAGATAAAGTTCTCACCCTCCACACATTCTTCAACGCTTTTTTCTTTCACACACTTTACCAAACTCAGTCACCAACTTCTACAATTTCTCACCCGAATCAGCTACCAGTGCTGTATCATCAGCGAACAACAACTGACTCATTAACCAAGCCTCCTCATCCACAACAGATTATATACTTGCACTTCATCCATAAACAAATGAAACAACCATGGAGACAGCACGCATCCCTGCTGCAAACCCACATTCACTGAGAAATAATCACTTTCCTCTCTTCCTACTCATACACATGCCTTACATTCTTGGTAAAAACTTTTCACTGCTTCTACTATCTTACTTCCCACACCATATACTCTTAATACCTTCCATAAAGCATCTCTATCAACTCTATCAAATGCCTTCTCCAGATTCATAAACGTTACATACAAATCCATTTGTTTTCCTAAGTACTTTTTACATACACTCTTCAAAGCAAGCACCAGATCTACATATCCTCTACCACTTCTGAAACCACACTGCTCTTCCCCAATCTGATGCTCTGTACATGCCTTTACCCTCTCAGTCAATATAATTTCCCGGGAATAATCAATAATCTTGTACCTCTGTAATTTGAACACTCACCTTTATCCCCTTTACCTTTGTACAATGGCACTGTGCATGCATACGCCAATCCTCAGCCACTTCACCTGATCCATACATACAATGAAAATCTTCACTAACCAGTCAACAACAGTCACCCTGTTTTTTATAAATTCCACTGCAATAACATCCAAACCCACCGTCTTGCCAGCTTTCATTTTCTATAAAGCTTTCACTACCTCTTCTCTGTTTACTAAACCATTCTCCCTGACCTTCTCACTTCGCACACCACCCTAACCAAAACACCCCATATCTGCCACTCAATCATCAAACACACTCAACAAACCTTCAAAATGCTTATTCCATCTCCTTCCTACTTCACCACTACCTGTCATTACCTCCCCACTTGCCCCTTTCACCAATGCAAAGGTGAGTAATGTGGCAGTTGAGAGTACAATTGGTGTACGTGGGGAGTTCAGTGTTGTAATGGAAAAGGTGAAGAGCTTGTAGATCTGTGTGGTGAAAAAGGACTGGTGATTGGGAACACCTGGTTTAAAAAGAGCGATATACATAAGTATACGTACATAAGTAGGAGAGATGGCCAGAAAGCATTACTGGATTACGTGTTAAGTAATAGCCATGTAGAAGAGAGACTTTTAACTGTTAATGTGCTGAGAGGGGCAGCTGGAGGGATGTATGATCATTATCTTGTGGAGGTTTATCACAAAAGAAGGGTTCGTGTTCTTAGTCCAATAAACAATTAGATAAGGATTCCTTGTGTGGTATAGGCTATGGATTAAGTTTTGTGTGCTCTAACAGGGAAGCCAGCTATGCTGATCTCACAAAGTCTTTTTGTAATTTAGAGATGTACAGTAAATTAAGTAAAGATGAAATTAATATCTGTAAGGGTTTAGTGTATGCCAGTTTGTCAAAACCACTGGAACCTAATTGCCCTAAAAGATTTATAAGAGCTATTAACACTTTAAAAAAGACAATGATACACATATTACTAAAGCAGATAAGGCTAACACTGTTGTGATTATGGACAAAAGTAATCAATGATCTAAAACGAATGATCTTTTAAATGATGACACAACATATTTTAAACATAATAAAAAATCTCCTAAAAACAGGTAATTCCCATTTCAATAAAGAACTGAAGTTGTTGTTGAAAGGTAATGGTTCTCTCATCAACAGTTTGTCATCTTTGTCCCCTTCATTGCCATATATGTATGGGCTTATCAAAACACATACACAAAATTTTCCAACAAGACCTATAGTGAGTTCAGTAAATTGTCAGTGGTTAGTTTCTTTATTAAGCCCTTTAATGGGTAAGGTATCAAATTCTATCATGAACAATGTAGATTTAGTTAACAAGCTTAACAATATCAATGTTAATTTTGATTTCAACCTTGTTAGCTTTGATGTTTCCTCACTTTTCACAAAAGTTCCAGTTGATGACCTTTTAGAATATTCATTTAAGGTTTTGGATGATATTCATAAACCCGTTTTAAAGTCTGTTTTCATTGAACTAATGAAACTGTGTATAAAAGACTGTGTATTTCAAGTCAATACAGAATATTATGCTCAAAAATTTGGTACGGCAATGGGTAACCCTCTTTCACCTGTACTAAGTAATCTTATATGGAATTTCTTGAAACAAAATTACTATAGGATATCTTACTTCTTAATGCAATTTGGTTTAGGTATGTAGGTGATGTTCTTTGTGTTTGGTGATCAAATGAAAATTTACAAAAATTTCTCCCCTTACTTAACAATTTAGTACCTTCCATCAAATTATGTGATAGAGTATAAGAAAGTAAACTCTAGATTGATATGGGTAAAACTGAAAGTGGATGGAGAGAGATGGGCAATTATTGGTGCATATGCACCTGGGCATGACAAGAAAGATCATGAGAGGCAAGTGTTTTGGAAGCAGCTGAGTGACTGTGTTAGTAGTTTTGATGCAAGAGACCGGGTTATAGTGATGGGTGATTTGAATGCAAAGGTGAGTAATGTGGCAGTTGAGGGAATACTTGGTGTACATGGGGTGTTCAGTGTTGTAAATGGAAATGGTGAGGAGCTTGTAGATTTATGTGCTGAAAAAGGACTGGTGATTGGGAATAACTGGTTTAAAAAGAGAGATATACATAAGTATATGTATGTAAGTAGGAGAGATGGCCAGAGAGCATTACTGGATTAAGTGTTAATTGATAGGTGCATGAAAGAGAGACTTTTGGATGTTAATGTGCTGAGAGGTGCAACTGGAGGGATGTCTGATCATAATCTTGTGGAGGCGAAGGTGAAGATTTGTAGAGGTTTTCAGAAAAGAAGACAGAATGTTGGGGTGAAGAGAGAGGTGAAAGTAGGTGAGCATGGGATGGAGACTTGAGAGAGGAAGTACCAGGAGAGACTGAGTACAGAATGGAAAAAGGTGAGAACAAAGGACGTAAAGGGAGTGGGGGAGGAATGGGATGTAGTTAGGGAAGCAGTGATGGCTTATGCAAAAGATGCTTGTGGCATGAGAAGCGTGGGAGGTGGGCAGATTAGGAAGGGTAGTGAGTGGTGGGATGAAGAAGTAAGATTATTAGTGAAAGAGAAGAGAGAGGCATTTGGACGATTTTTGCAGGGAAATAATGCAAGTGACTGGGAGATGTATACAAAAGAGAGACAGGAGGTCAAGAGAAAGGTGCAAGAGGTGGAAAAGAGGGCAAATGAGAGTTGGGGTGAAAGAGTATCACTAAATTTTAGGGAGAATAAAAAGATGTTTTGGAAAGAGGTAAATAAAGTGCGTAAGACAAGGGAACAAATGGGAACTTCAGTGAAGGGGGCTAATGGGGAGGTGATAACAAGTAGTGGTGATGTGAGAAGGAGATGGAGTGAGTATTTTGAAGGTTTGTTGAATGTGTTTGATGATAGAGTGGCAGATATAGGATGTTTTGGTCAAGGTGGTGTGCAAAGTGAAAGGGTTAGGGAGAATAATTTGGTAAACAGAGAAGAGGTAGTAAAAGCTTTGCGGAAGATGAAAGCCAGCAAGGCAGCGGGTTTGGATGGTACTGCAGTGGAATTTATTAAAAAAGGGGGTGACCGTATTGTTGACTGGTTGGTAAGGTTATTTAATGTATGTATGACTCATGGAGAGGTGCCTGAGGATTAGAGGAATGCTTGCATAGTGCCATTGTACAAAGGCAAAGAGGATAAAAGTGAGTGCTCAAATTACAGAGGTATAAGTTTGTTGAGTATTCCTGGTAAATTATATGGGAGGGAATTGATTGAGAGGGTGAAGGCATGTACAGAGCATCAGATTGGGGAAGAGCAGTGTGGTTTCAGAAGTGGTAAAGGATGTGTGGATCAGGTGTTTGCTTTGAAGAATGTATGTGAGAAATACTTAGAAGAGCAAATGGATTTGTATGTAGCATTCATGGATCTGGAGAAGGCATATGATAGAGTTGATAGAGATGCTCTGTGGAAGGTATTAAGAATATATGGTGTGGGAGGCAAGTTGTTAGAAGCAGTGAAAAGTTTTTATCGAGGATGTAAGTCATGTGTACGTGTAGGAAGAGAGGAAAGTGATTGGTTCTCATTGAATGTAGGTTTTTGCGGCAGGGGTGTGTGATGTCTCCATGGTTGTTTAATTTATTTATGGATGGGGTTGTTAGGGAGGTGAATGCAAGAGTTTTGGAAAGAGGGGCAAGTATGCAGTCTGTTGTGGATGACAGAGCTTGGGATGTGAGTCAGTTGTTGTTCGCTAATGATACAGCACTGGTGGCTGATTCATGTGAGAAACTGCAGAAGCTGGTGACTGAGTTTGGTAAAGTGTGTGAAAGAAGAAAGTTAAGAGTAAATGTGAATAAGAGCAAGGTTATTAGGTACAGTAGGGTTGAGGGTCAAGTCAATTGGGAGGTAAGTTTGAATGGAGAAAAACTGGAGGAAGTAAAGTGTTTTAGATATCTGGGAGTGGATCTGGCAGCAGATGGAACCATGGAAGTGGAAGTGAATCATAGGGTGGGGGGACGGGCGAAAATTCTGGGAGCCTTGAAGAATGTTTAGAAGTCGAGAACATTATCTCGGAAAGCAAAAATGGCTATGTTTGAAGGAATAGTGGTTCCAACAATGTTGTATTGGTTGCGAGGCGTGGGCTATGGGTAGAGTTGTGCGTAGGAGGGTAAATGTGATGGAAATGAGATGTTTGAGGACAACATGTGGTGTGAGGTGGTTTGATCGAGTAAGTAATGTAAGGGTAAGAGAGATGTATGGAAATAAAAAGAGCATGGTTGAAAGAGCAGAAGAGGTTGTTTTGAAATGGTTTGGCCACATGGAGAGAATGAGTGAGGAAAGATTGACAAAGATGATATATGTGTCAGAGGTGGAGGGAACGAGAAGAAGGAGACCAAATTGGAGGTGGAAAGATGGAGTGAAAAAGATTTTGAGCGATCATGCAGGAGGGTGAAAGGCGTGCAAGGAATAGAGTGAATTGGAACGATGTGGTATACTGGGATTGACGTGCTGTCAATGGATTGAACCAGGGCATGTGAAGTATCTGGGGTAAACCATGGAAAGTTCTGTGGGGCCTGGATGTGGAAAGGGAGCTGTGGTGTGGGTGCATTATTGCATGACAGCTAGAGACTGAGTGTGAACGAATGGGGCCTTTGTTGTCTTTTCCTAGCGCTACCTCACACACGAGGGGGGAGGGGGTTGTTATTCCATGTGTGGCGAGTTGGCGATGGGAATAAAATAAGGGCAGACAGTATGAATTATGTACATGTGTATATATGTATATGTCTATGTGTGTATATATATGTGTACATTGAGATGTATAGGTATGTATATTTGCATGTGTGGCCATTCTTTCATCTGTTTCCTTGCGCCACCTTGCTAATGCGGGAGACAGCGACAAAGCAATACACATGTATATACATACACATCCACACACGCAAATATACATACCTATACATCTCAATGTACACATATATATACATATGTACATAATTCATACTGTCTGCCTTTATTTGTTCCCATCACCACCTCGCCACACATGGAATAACATCCCCCTCCCCCCACATGTGTGCGAGGTAGCGCTAGGCAAAGACAACAAAGGCCCCATTCGTTCACACTCAGTCTCTAGCCGGTATACCACATCGTTCCAATTCACTCTATTCCTTGCATGCCTTTCACCCTCCTGCATGTTCAGGCCCCTGATCACTCAAAATCTTTTTCACTCCATCTTTCCACCTCCAATTTGCTCTCCCACTTCTCCTCGTTCCCTCCACCTCCGACACATATATCCTCTTGGTCAATCTTTCCTCACTCATTCTCTCCATGTGACCAAACCATTTCAAAACACCCTCTTCTGCTCTCTCAACCACACTCTTTTAATTTCCACACATCTCTCTTACCCTTACATTACTTACTCGATAAAACCACCTCACACCACATATTGTCCTCAAACATCTCATTTCCAGCACATCCACCCTCCTGCGCACAACTCTATCCATAGCCCACACCTCGCAACCATACAACATTGTTGGAACCACTATTCCTTCAAACATAGCCATTTTTGCTTTCCGAGATAATGTTCTTGACTTCCAAACATTCTTCAAGGCTCCCAGAATTTTCGCCCCCTCCCCCACCCTATGATTCACTTCCGCTTCCATGGTTCCATCCGCTGCCAGATCCACTCCCAGATATCTAAAACACTTTACTTCCTCCAGTTTTTCTCCATTCAAACTTACCTCCCAATTGACTTGACCCTCAACCCTACTGTACCTAATAACCTTGCTCTTATTCACATTCACTCTTAACTTTCTTCTTCCACACACTTTACCAAACTCAGTCACCAGCTTCTGCAGTTTCTTACATGAATCAGCCAGCAGCGCTGTATCATCAGCGAACAACAACTGAGTCACTTCCCAAGCTCTCTCATCCACAACAGACTGCATACTTGCCCCTCTTTCCAAAACTCTTGCATTCACCTCCCGAACTAACCCATCCATAAACAAATTAAACAACCATGGAGACATCAAACACCCCTGCTGCAAAAACCTACATTCACTGAGAACCAATCACTTTCCTCTCTTCCTACACGTACACATGCCTTACATCCTCGATAAAAACTTTTCACTGCTTCTAACAACTTGCCTCCCACACCATATATTCTTAAAACCTTCCACAGAGCATCTCTATCAACTCTATCATATGCCTTCTCCAGATCCATAAATGCTACATACAAATCCATTTGTTTTTCTAAGTATTTCTCACATACATTCTTCAAAGCAAACACCTGATCCACACATCCTCTACCACTTCTGAAACCACACTGTTCTTCCCCAATCTGATGCTCTGTACATGCCTTCACCCTCTCAATCAATACCCTCCCATATAATTTACCAGGAATACTCAACAAACTTATACCTCTGTAATTTGAGCACTCACTTTTATCCCCTTTACCTTTGTACAATGGCACTAAGCAAGCACTCCTCTAATCCTCAGGCACCTCACCATGAATCATGCTTACATTAAATAACCTTACCAACCAGTCCACAATACAGTCACCCCCTTTTTTAATGAATTCCACTGCAATACCATCCAAACCTGCTGCCTTGCCGGCTTCATCTTCCGTAAAGCTTTTACTACCTCTTCTCTATTTACCAAATCATTTTCCCTAACCCTCTCACTTTGCACACCACCTCGACCAAAACACCCTACATCTGCCACTCTATCATCAAACACATTCAACAAACCTTCAAAATACTCACTCCATCTCCTTCCCACATCACCACTACTTGTTATCACCTCCCCATTTGCCCCATTCACTGAAGTTCCCATTTGCTCCCTTGTCTTATGCACTTTATTTACCTCCTTCCAAAACATCTTTTTATTCTCCTGAAATTTAATGATACTCTCTCACCCCATCTCTCATTTGCCCTCTTTTTCACCTCTTGCACCTTTCTCTTGACCTCCTGTCTCTTTCTTTTATACCTCTCCCACTCATTTGCATTTTTTCCCTGCAAAAATCGTCCAAATGCCTCTCTCTTCTCTTTCACTAATAATCTTACTTCTTCATCCCACCACTCACTACCTTTTCTAATCAACCCACCTCCCACGCTTCTCATGCCACAAGCATCTTTTGCGCAAGCCATCACTGCTTCCCTAAATACATCCCATTCCTCCCCCACTCCCCTTACGTCCTTTGTTCTCACCTTTTTCCATTCTGTACTCAGTCTCTCCTGGGACTTCCTCACACAAGTCTCCTTCCCAAGCTCACTTACTCTTACCACTCTCTTCACCCCAACATTCTCTCTTCTTTTCTAAAAACCTCTACAAATCTTCACCTTCGCCTCCACAATGATCAGACATCCCTCCAGTTGCACCTCTCAGCACATTAACATCCAAAAGTCTCTCTTTCATGCGTGTATCAATTAACACGTAATCCAATAACGCTCTCTGGCCATCTTTCCTACTTACATATGTATACTTATGTATATCTCGCTTTTTAAACCAGGTATTCCCAATCAACAGTCCTTTTTCAGCACATAAATCTACAAGCTCTTCACCATTTCCATTTACAACACTGAACACCCCATGTATACCAATTATTCCCTCAACTGCCACATTACTCACCTCTGCGTTCAAATCACCCATCACTATAACCCGGTCTTGTGCATCAAAACCACTAACACACTCATTCAGCTGCTCCCAAAATACTTGCCTCTCATGATCTTTCTTCTTATGCCCAGGTGCATATGCACCAATAATCACCCATCTCTCTCCATCAACTTTCAGTTTTACCCATATCTATCTAGAATTTACTTTCTTACACTCTATCAAATACTCCCACAACTCCTGATTCAGGAGTAGTGCTACTCCTTCCCTTGCTCTTGTCCTCTCACTAACCCCTGACTTTACTCCCAAGACATTCCCAAACCACTTTTCCCCTTTACCCTTGAGCTTCGTTTCACTAAGCCAAAACATCCAGGTTCATTTCCTCAAACATACTACCTATCTCTCCCTTTTTCTCATCTTGGTTACATCCACACACATTTAGACACCCCAATCTGAGCCTTCGAGGAGGATGAGCACTCCTCGCGTGACTCCTTCTTCTGTTTCCCCTTTTAGAAAGTTAAAATACAAGGAGGGGAGGGTTTCTGGCCCCCCACTCCTGTCCCCTTTAGTCGCCTTCTATGACACGTGAGGAATGCGTGGGAAGTATTCTTTCTCCCCTATCCTCAGGGATAGGGGAGAAAGTAAAAATATCCTTTGAAATATTTTAGCCCTAGGTGAGGTGTGAGGAGTGACTTTACCAAAGTCCTCCATCATCCCATGATAACATATAGTTAGAACTTGGTGCTGCTCTTACATAATTTTTCCATGTGAATATACAAAGGTTAATCCCAAGGTCAGTGAGGACATGCTTAAGGGTCATGGGCTGGCCTCCTTGCTCCAATTTCTGCAAAAGTCACACTCCAAGTCACGTATTTCTTCACAATTTATCAGTTTTCTTCTTCTCTAACCCCACTGGCTGATTCACATTATAATAAATTTCCCCCCTCATCACTTAGGTCATCCAAAAGCCTCCATTTTCCATAAGATCACTTCATGCATCACCATGACAGTTTGACAGACATTTAGCTACAATGACGATTGTTGGGATATTGAAGAACACATATCTTTTTTCACATACTTGCCTGGTGATGGAAGAGACCTCTAAAAATGGCTGAAGGTATGAAAACTCAAGTGGACATTCAGCCAGTTAACTGTTAATCAAAGTTCCATGATGAATTGCATAGATTACCCCTGGACAGACACCCTCCAACTCAGTTCTCCTACTGAATTAAGAATATACTAAGCAGGGCATGGGAACCACAAGCCACATGTCTGTTTTAAACTATTCTACCACATCCAGAAAGTTACTAAATGATCTACAATCAAAATATGCAAAAAACATCAGCAACAATTCGTTTTCTTTGCAAACAAAACCACCATGACTTCCGATAAAAGAACAATCCTACAGGGTATCTCTAAGACTAACTCTGGGCAGATATCCCTCCATTCATTTTTCTATATGCATCATCAGTACATGAGCTAGGACAATGGACCTTACACCTCATTGACAGTTTTTGTATCTCGTGATGATGTCATAGGGTTACAATTTAAACAATAAACTAGTAACACATGATTCTATGAACTGAAGGCAATCAAATCCTAATCAAAATTCTATAAAGGAATAATCCCTTGAGATACTGCAAGGACTTCTGTGTAGATAGCCTCTAGCCTGATTTTCCAGGCACTAATCAAGCATAGAATTTTTGGTCACAGGGTCTGTCTTTGCCTTACCTGCTGATGACAGTAAAGTATTACAAAATGATCTTGACTTGACAGTTGAGCATCAGCAACATTAAAGTCCTGTGTACTCAGAACAATCAAAGCCCCTTCATGGTTTCATTAAAAAATAATCCCTTGAGGTATCACTAAAGACTGCCTCTGGGTAGCCATTCTCTGAATTGCATCAGCTCATTATTCATTGGTAAACCAGTTAAAGCACAAGACATGAGAACCCTGGGGTCTGTCATCACCTTCCCTTCTGATAACACAGGGTTACAAGCTGATTTCAACCAAATATATCATACAGTTTAACCAACGGGTCAAAATAATAGAAGTCTGTAAAGGTAGCGACATGGGAGACTGTTCCAGTAAGAAGTAAACCTCTCAACCAGCTGAAACAGAATCGGTCAAAACTGTGATATCATTCTATTATTTTACATGTGTAACTCTTGCCCAGTTGAAGTGATTGTTTTCTTAGTATCCTATTTCTCTATTTTTAGAAGTGTGGAATTCTTGAATAAAGCTTCAATCAGGCTTAGGCTTTGCATCTGGTACAAAAGAGTTCGGAATCTTACTCAGCTCCATTGCTTCTGCCACTCCTGAACCTGGCCTTGCAAACATTTCCTATGCTACTTTTTTCTTGGAGGTTCATGAACTGATAACTCATTAGGATGCTGCTAAAACTGGGATACAAAAGTGTTTCTTCAGTGATTATCAATGATACCAATGTCTGAGCTGTCCATCCTGTGAAATTGTACTCAACATGCTGAAGAAAAAGGGTACTCTGAAAAAGTCTGCTTATCTTCCACCTGTCAGCAGCCCTAAATTCTAATTCTAGTCCACCTCACACCACATATTCACTCTATTTTTTGCACGCCTTTCACCCTCCTGTATGTTCAGGCCCCAATCACTCAAAATCTTTTTCACTCAATCCTTCAACCTCCAATTTGGTCTCACGCTTCTCCATCTTCCCTCCACCTCTGATACATATATCTCCTTTGTCTATCTTTCCTCACTCATTCTCTCCATGTGTCCAAACCATTTCAACACACCCTCTTCTGCTCTCTCAACCACACTCTTAAAGTGCGTACGACAAGGGAACAAATGGGAACTTCAGTGAAGGGGGCTAATGGGGAGGTTATAACAAGTAGTGGTGATGTGAGAAGGAGATGGAGTGAGTATTTTGAAGGTTCGTTGAATGTGTTTGACGATAGAGTGGCATATACAGAGCGTTTTGGTTGAGGTGGTGTGCAAAGTGAGAGGGTTAGGGAGAATGATTTGGTAAACAGAGAAGAGGTAGTAAAAGCTTTGCAGAATGAAAGCTGGCAAGGCAGCGGGTTTGGATGGTATTGCAGTGGAATTTATCAAAATAGGGGGTGAATGTATTATTGACTGGTTGGTAAGGTTATTCAACCTATGTATGACTCATGGTGAGGTTCGCGAGGATTGGTGGAATACTTGCGTAGTGCCATTGTACAAAGGCAAAGGGGATAAAAGTGAGTGCTCAAATTACAGAGGTATTAGTTTGTTGAGTATTCCTAGGAAATTATATGGGAGAGTATTGATTGAGAGGGTGAAGGCATGTACAGAGCATCAGATTGGGGAAGAGCAGTGTGGTTTCAGAAGTGGTACAGGATGTGTGGATCAGGTGTTTGTTTTGAAGAATGCATGTGAAAAATACTTAGAAAAGCAAATGCATTTGTATGTAGCATTTATGGATCTGGAGAAGGCATATGATAGAGTTGATAGAAATGCTCTGTGGAAGGTATCAAGACTACATGGTGTGGAGGGCAAGTTGTTAGAAGCAGTGAAAAGTTTTTACCGAGGATGTAAGGCATGTGTACGTGTAGGAAGAGAGGAAAGTGATTGGTTCTCAGTGAATGCTGGTTTGTGGCAGAGGTGTGTGGTGTCTCCATGGTTGTTTAATTTGTTTATGGATGGGGTAGTTAGGGAGGTGAATGCAAGAGTTTTGGAAAGAGGGGCAAGTATGCAGTCTGTTGTTCTTCGCTGATCATACAGCGTTGGTGGCTGATTCATGAGAGAAACTGCAGAAGCTGGTGACTGAGTTTGGTAAAGTGTGTGAAAGAAGAAAGCTGAGAGTAAATGTGAATAAGAGCAAGGTACAGTAGGGTTGAGGGACAAGTCAATTGGGAGGTAAGTTTGAATAGAGAAAAACTGGAGGAAGTGAAGTGTTTTAGATATCTGGGAGTCGATTTGGCAGCAGATGGAACCATGGAAGCGGAAGTGAATTATAGGGTGGGGGAGGGGGCCAAAGTTCTGGGAGTGTTGAAGAATGTGTGGCAGTCGAGAACATTATCTCAGAAAGCAAAAATAGGTATGTTTGAAGAAAAAGTGGTTGCAACATGTTATATGATTGCGAGGCATGGGCTATAGATAGAGTTGTGCAGAGGAGGGTGGATGTGCTGGAAATGAGATGTTTGAGGACAATATGTGGTGTGAGGTGGTTTGATCGAATAAGTAATAACAGGGTAAGAGAGATGTGTGGTAATAAAAAGAGTGTGGTTGAGAAAGCAAAAGAGGGTGTTTTGAAGTGGTTTGGTCACATGGAGAGAATGAGTGAGGAAAGATTGACCAAGAGGATATATGTGGCAGAGGTGGAGGGAACGAGGAGAAGTAGGAGACCAAACTGTAGGTGGAAAGATGGAGTGAAAAAGATTTTGAGTGATCAGGGCCTGAACATGCAGGAGGGTGAAAGGCCTGCAAGGAATAGAGTGAATTGGAATGGTGTGGTATACCGGGGTCGACGTGCTGTCAATGGATATTGAACCAGGGCGTGTGAAGCATCTGGGGTAAACCATGGAAAGTTCTGTGGGGCTTGTATGTGGAAAGGGAGCTGTGGTTTCAGTGCATTATACATGACAGCTAGAGACTGAGTGTGAATGAATGTGACCTTTGTTGTCTTTTCCTCGCGCTACCTCGCACACATGCGGGAGGAGGGGGTTGTTATTTCCTGTGTGGCGTGGTGGTGATGGGAATGAATAAGGGCAGACAGTATGAATTATGTACATGTGTATATATGTATAAGTCTGTGTGTGTATATATAGGTATACGTTGAGATGTATAGGTATGTATATTTGCACGTGTGGACGTGTATGTATATTCATGTGTATGTGGGTGGGTTGGGCCATTCTTTCGTCTGTTTCCTTGCACTACCTCGCTAACACGAGAGACAGCGACAAAGTAAAATAAATAAATAAATAAGTAAATATCATCTCTCTTACCCTTTCATTACTTACTCGATCATACAACCTCATACAGCATATTATCCTCAAACATTTCATTTCCAAAACATCCTCCCTCCTCCACATAACCCTATATATAGCTCATGCCTCACAACCATATAACACTGTTGGAATCACTATTCCTTCGAGCATACCCTTTTTTTGCTCTCCAAGATAACATTCTCACCTTCCACACATTCCTCAACGCTCTGCTCCCAGAAACTTCGCACCCTCCCCACCCTGTGACTCATTTCCACTTCCATGGTTCCATCTGCTGCTAAGTCCACTCCCAAATCTCTAAAACACTTCACTTCCTCCAGTTTATTTCAATCAAACTTACCTCTCAATTTACATGTCCCTCAACCCTACTGAACCTCATAACCTTGCTCTTATTTATATTTCCTATCAACTTTCTTCTTTCACACAATTTACCAAACTCAGTCAACAACTTATGCATTTCATCAGCCTCCAGCGCTGTATCATCAGAACAACAACTGACTCACTTCCCAATCCCTCTCATCTAAAACAGACTGCATACATATATTTATTTATATTTATTATACTTTGTCGCTGTCTCCCACATTAGTGAGGTAGCACAAGGAAACAGACGAAATAATGGCCCAACCCACCCACATGCACATGAATATACATACACGTCCACACACGCTAATATACATACCTATACATCTCAACATATACATATATATACACAGACAGACATATACATATATACACATGTACATAATTCATACTGTCTGCCCTTATTCATTCCCATCGCCATCCCGCCACACATGAAAAAACAGCCCCCTCCCCCCGCATGTGCGCAAGGTAGTGCTAGAAAAAGACAACAAAGACCACATTCATTCACACTCAGTCTCTAGCTATCATGTATAATGCACCGAAACCACAGCTCCCTGTCCACACCCAGGCCCCACAGAACTTTCCATGGTTTACCCCAAACGATTCAAATGCTCTGGTTCAATCCATTGACAGCACGTCGACCATGGTATACCAAATCGTTCCAATTCACTCTATTCCTTGCACGCTTTTCACCCTCCTGCATGTTCAGGCTCCAATCACTCAAAATCTTTTTCACTCCATCTTTCCACCTCCAATTTGGTCCCCCACTTCTCCTCGTTCCCTCCACCTCTGAAACATATATCCTCTTTGTCAATCTTTCCCCACTCATTCTCTCCACGTGACCAAACCATTTCAGAACACCCTCTTCTGCTCTCTCAACCACACTCTTTTTATTACCACACATCTCTCTTACCCTTTCATTACTTACTCGATCAAACTACCTCACACCACATATTGTCCTCAAACATCTCATTTCCAACACATCCACCCTCCTCTGCACAACTCTATCTATAGCCCACGCCTCGCAATCATATAACATTGTTGGAACCACTATTCCTTCAAACATACCCATTTTTGCTTTTGCTTTCCAAGATTCCAAAATGTTATCTTGGAAAGCAAAAATGGGTATGTTTGAAGGAATAGTGGTTCCACCAATGTTATATGATTGCGAGGCGTGGGCTATAGATAGAGTTGTGCAGAGGAGGGTGGATGTGCTGGAAATGAGGTGTTTGATGACAATATGTGGTGTGAAGTGGTTTAATTGATGTAAGTAATGAAAGGATAACAGAGATGTGTGGTAATAAAAATAGTGTGGTTGAGAGAGCAGAAGAGGGTGTTTTGAAATGGTTTGGTCACATGGAGAGAATGAGTGAGGAAAGATTGACCAAGAGGATATATGTGTCAGAGGTGGAGGGAACAAGAAGTTGGAGACCAAATTGGAGGTGGAAAGATGGAGTGAAAAAGATTTTGAGTGATCGGGGCCTGAACATGCAGGAGGGTGAAAGGGGTGCAAGGAATAGAGTGAATTGGAACGATGTGGTATACCGGGGTTGAAGTGCTGTCAATGGATTGAACCAGGACATGTGAAGCGTCTGGGGTAAACCATGGAAAGTTCTGTGGGGCTTGGATGTGGAAAGGGAGCTGTGGTTTTGCTGCATTATACATGACAGCTAGAGAAAGTGTGAACGAATGTGGCCTTTGTTGTCTTTTCCTGGCGCTACCTCACGCACATACGGGGGTTGATATTTCATGTGTGGCTGGGTGGCAACGGGAATGAATTAGGACAGACAGTATGAATTATGTACATGTGTATATATGTATATGTCTGTGTGGGTATATATATGTATACGTTGAGATGTATAGGTATGTATATGTGCGTCTGGATGTGTATGTTTATACATGCGTATGTGGATGGGTTGGGCCATTCATTCGTCTGTTTCCTTGTGCTACCTCACTAACGTGGGAGACAGCGAAAAAGTATAATAGATATAAATAAATAAACATTATTAATATCATTTTATCATAATCATAATTTGTCGCTGTCTCCCGCGTTAGCGAGGTAGCGCAAGGAAACATACAAAAGAATGGCCTAATCCACCCATATACACAATGTCTATACATACATGTGCAAACATGCACATATACATGCCTATACATTCAACGTATACTTATATATACATACACATACATATACATATATACACATGTACATTATTCACACTTGCTGCCATTATTCATTCCCGTCACCACCCCTCCACATATGAAATGACAACCCCCTCCCCCAACACGCATGCGAGGTAGCGCTAGGAAAAGACATCAAAGGTTACATTCATTCACACTCAGTCTCTAGCTGTCATGTATAATGCATGAAAACCATAGCTCCCTTTCCACATCCAAGCCCAACAGAACTTTCCATGGTTCCCCCAAACGCTTCACATGCACTGGTTTAATCCATTGACAGCACATCAACCCTGGTATACATCTTTCTAATTCACTCTATTCCTTGCACACCTTTCACCCTGAAGCATGTTCAGGCCCCGATCACTCAAAATTTTTTTTACTCCATCTTTCCACCTCCAATTTCCTCTCACACTTCTCCTCATTCCCTCCACCTCTGACACATATATCCTCTTTGTCAATCTTTCCTTACTCATTCTTTCCATTTGACCAAACCATTTCAAAACACCACCTTCTGCACTCTCAACCACACTCTTTTTACTACCACACATTTCTCTTATCCTTTCATTACTTACTCTATCAAACCACCTCATACCACATATTGTCCTCAAAAATCTCATTTCCAACACATCAACCCTCCTCCGCAAAACTCTATCTATAGCACACGCCTCGCAACCATATAACATTGTCAGAACCACTATTCCTTCAAACATACCCATTGTTTGCTTTCCGAGATAACATTCTCGCCTTCCACACATTTTTCAACGCTCCTAGACCTTTCGCCCCCTCTACCACTCTATGAATCACTTCCGCTTCCATGATTCCATCCGCTGCCATATCCACTCCCAGATATCTAAAACACTTCACTTCCTCTAGTTTTTCTCCATCCAAACTTACCTCCCAGTTGGCTTGTCCCTCCACCCTACAGTACCTAATAACCTTGCATTTATTCACAGTCACTCTTAGCTTTCTTCTTTCACACACTTTACCAAGCTCAGTCACCAGCTGCCGCAGTTTCTCACCCGAATCAGCCACCAGCACTGTATCATCAGCGAACAACAACTAACTCACTGCCCAAGCTCTCTCATCCGCGACAGACTGCATACTTGCCCCTCTCTCCAAAACTCTTGCATTCACCTCCCTAACAACCACATCCATAAACAAATTAAACAACCATGGAGACATCACGTACCCCTGCCACAAACCGACATTCATTGAGAACCAATCACTTTCCTCTCTTCCTACACGTATACATGCCTTACATCAAAAAAAAATTTCACTGCTTCTAGCAACTTGCCTCCCACACCATATACTCTTAATACCTTCCACAGAGCATCTCTATCAACTCTTATCATATGCCTTCTCCAGATCCATAAATGCTATATACAAATCCATTTGTTTTTCTAAGTATTTCTCACATACATTCTTCATAGCAAACACCTGATCCACACATCCTTTACCACTTCTGAAACCACACTGCTCTTCCCTAATCTGATGCTCTGTACATTCCTTCACCCTCTCAATCAATACCCTCCCATATAATTCCCCAGGAATACTCAACAAACTTATACCTCTGTAATTTGAACACTCACCTTTATCCTTTTTGCCTCTGTACAATGGCACTATAAATGCATTCCGCCAATCTTCAGGCACTTTACCATGAGCCATGCATACAGTGAATATCCTCACCAACCAGTCAACAATAAAGTCACCCCCTTTTTTAATAAATTCCACTGCAATACCATCCAAACCAGCCACCTTTCCAGCTTTCATCTTCCGCAAAGCTTTCACCTACCTCTTCTCTGTTTACCAAATCATTCTCCCTGACCATCTCACTTCGCACACCACCTCAACCAAAACACCCTATATCTGCCACTCTATCATCTAATACATTCAACATACCTTCAAAATACTATATCCATCTGCTTCTCACATCACCAATACTAGTTAACATCTCCCCATTAGCCCACTTCACCCATGTTTCCATTATATACATATATATATATATATATATATATTATTTTTTTTTTTTATTATACTTTGTCGCTGTCTCCGGCGTTTGCGAGGTAGCGCAAGGAAACAGACGAAAGAAATGGCCCAACCCCCCCATACACATGTATATACATACGTCCACACACGCAAATATACATACCTACACAGCTTTCCATGGTTTACCCCAGACGCTTCACATGCCCTGATTCAATCCACTGACAGCACGTCAACCCCGGTATACCACATCGATCCAATTCACTCTATTCCTTGCCCTCCTTTCACCCTCCTGCATGTTCTGGCCCCGATCACACAAAATCTTTTTCACTCCATCTTTCCACCTCCAATTTGGTCTCCCACTTCTCCTCGTTCCCTCCACCTCCGACACATATATCCTCTTGGTCAATCTTTCCTCACTCATTCTCTCCATGTGCCCAAACCATTTCATAACACCCTCTTCTGCTCTCTCAACCACGCTCTTTTTATTTCCACACATCTCTCTTACCCTTACGTTACTTACTCGATCAAACCACCTCACACCACACATTGTCCTCAAACCTCTCATTTCCAGCACATCCATCCTCCTGCACACAACTCTATCCATAGCCCACGCCTCGCAACCATACAACATTGTTGGAACCACTATTCCTTCAAACATACCTATTTTTGCTTTCCGAGATAATGTTCTCAACTTCCACACATTCTTCAAGGCTCCCAGAATTTTCGACCCCTCCCCCACCCTATGATCTGCTTCCGCTTCCATGGTTCCATCCGCTGCCAGATCCACTCCCAGATATCTAAAACACTTTACTTCCTCCAGTTTTTCTCCATTCAAACTTACCTCCCAATTGACTTGACCCTCAACCCTACTGTGCCTAATAACCTTGCTCTTATTCACATTTACTCTTAACTTTCTTCTTTCACACACTTTACCAAACTCAGTCACCAGCTTCTGCAGTTTCTCACAGCGAACAACAACTGACTCACTTCCCAAGCTCTCTCATCCCCAACAGACTTCATACTTGCCCCTCTTTCCAAAACTCTTGCATTCACCTCCCCAACAACCCCATCCATAAACAAATTAAACAACCATGGAGACATCACACACCCTGCCGCAAACCTACATTCACTGAGAACCAATCACTTTCCTCTCTTCCTACATGTACACATGTCTTACATCCTCGATAAAAACTTTTCACTGCTTCTAACAACTTGCCTCCCACACCATATATTCTTAATACCTTCCACAGAGCATCTCTATCAACTCTATCATATGCCTTCTCCAGATCCATAAATGCTACATACAAATCCATTTGCTTTTCTAAGTATTTCTCACATACATTCTTCAAAGCAAACACCTGATCCACACATCCTCTACCACTTCTGAAACCACACTGCTCTTCCCCAATCTGATGCTCTGTACATGCCTTCACCCTCTCAATCAATACCCTCCCATATAATTCACCAGGAATACTCAACAAACTTATACCTCTGTAATATATATATATATATATATATATATATATATATATATATATATATATATATATATATTTTCTTTCTTTTTCTTTCGTACTATTCGCCATTTCCCACGTCAGCGAGGTAGCGTTAAGAACAGAGGAATGGGCCTTTGAGGGAACATCCTCACCTGGCCCCCTTCTCTGTTCCTTCTTTTGGAAAATTGAAAAAAACGAGAGGGGAGGATTTCCAGCCACCTGCTCCCTCCCCTTTTAGTCGCCTTCTATGACACGCAGGGAATACGTGGGAAGTATTCTTTCTCCCCTATCCCCAGGGATGATTATATATATATATATATATATATATATATATATATATATATTGAGTGAGGGTATTGACTGAGAGGGTGAAGGCATGTACAGAGCATCAGATTGGGGAAGAGCAGTGTGGTTTCAGAAGTGGTATAGGATGTGTGGATCAGGTGTTTGCTTTGAAGAATGTATGTGAGAAATACTTAGAAAAGCAAATGGAAAAGACAGCAAAGTCCACATTCATTCACACGCAGTCTCTAGCTGCTATGTATAATGCACTGAAACTATAGCTCCCTTTCCACATCCAGGCCCCACAAAATATTCCATGGTTTACCCCAAACGCTTCATATGCCCTGGTTCAATCCATTGGCAGCACGTCGACCCCGGTATACCACATCAGTCCAATTCACCCTATTCCTTGCCCGCCTTTCACCCTCCTGCATGTTTAAGTCCCGATCACTCAAAATCTTTTTCACTCCATCTCTCCACCTCCAATTTGGTCTCCTACTTCTCCTCGTTCCCTCCACCTCCGACGCATATATCATCTTTGTTAATCTTTCCCCACTCATTCTCTCCATGTGACCAAACCATTTCAAAACACCCTCTTCTGCTCTCTCAACCACACTCTTTTTATTACCACACATCTCTCTTACCCTTACATTACTTACTCGATCAAACCACCTCACACCACATATTGTCCTTAAACATCTCATTTCCAGCACATCCACCCTCCTCTGCACAACTCTATCTATAGCCCACGCCTCGCAACCATATAACATTGTTGGAACCACTATTCCTTCAAACATATCTGTTTTTGCTTTCCACGATAACGTTCTCGACTTCCACACATTTTTCAACACTCCCAGAACTTTCGCCCCCTTCCCCACCCTATAATTCACTTCCACTTCCATGGTTTCATCCGCTGCCAACTCCACTCCCAGATATCTAAAACACTTAACTTACTCCAGTTCTTCTCCATACAAACTTACCTCCCAATTGACTTGTCCCTCAACCCTACTGTACCTACCTTGCACTTATTCACATTTACACTCAGCTTTCTTCTTTCACACACTTTACCAAACTCAGTCACCAGCTTCTGCAGTTTCTCAACCGAATCAGCCAACAGTGCTGTATCATCAGCGAACAACAACTGACTCACTTCCCTAGCTCTCTCATCCATAACAGACGGCATACTTGCCCCTCTTTCCAAAACTCTTCCATTCACCTCCCCAACAACCCCATCCATAAACACCCCTGCTGCAAACAAACATTCACTGGGAACCAATCACCTCCCTCTCTTCCTACACATACACATGCCTTAAATCCTCGATAAAAGCTTTTCACTGCTTCTTACAACTTACCTCCCACACAATACATTCTTAATACCTTACACAGAGCATCTCTATCAACTCTATCATATGCCTTCTCCAGATCCATAAATGCTACATACAAATCCATTCGCAGTTCTAAGTATTTCTCACATACATTCTTCAAAGCAAACATCTGATCCACACATCCTTTACCACTACTGAAACCACACTGCTCTTCCCCAGTCTGATGCTCTGTACATGCCTTCACCCTCTCAATCAATAACCTCCCAGGAATACTCAACAAACTTATACCTCTGAAATTTGAGCACTCACTCTTATTCCCTTTGCCTTTGTACAATGGCACTATGCGAGCATTCCGCCAGTCCTCAGGCACCTCACCAAGAGTTATACAGACATTAAATAACCTAACCAACCAGTCAACAACACAGTCACCCCCTTTTTTTGTAAATTCCACTGCAATACCATCCAAACCCGTTGCCTTGCTGACTTTCATCTTCCACAAAGCTTTTACTACCTCTTCTCTGTTTACCAAATCATTCTCCCTAACCCTCTCACTTTGCCCACCAACTCAACCAAAACACCCTATATCTACCACTCTAACATCAAACACATTCAACAAACTTTCAAAATACTCACTCCATCTCCTTCCCACATCACCACTACTTGTTATCACCTCCCCCTTAGCCCCCTTCACGTTTTTCCCATCTCAAAAAATACACATAAAACACAAAAAATATCCCCGGGGATATATCCAAATTCCCCCCCAGAATCTAAATCACTTCACTTCTTAATTTTTTTTTTCCATTCCCAAAATTTTCCCCAATTACTTGTCCCCTTTAAATTCTTAAACCCAATTAAACCCTTTGGGCTTTATTCATATTTCTCTTTAGCTTTTCTTTCACACACTTTTTCCAAATTTTTGGCAGGGGGGTTTACAGGAAGGATAAGGGGAAAAAATATGAATAAAGTACATGTGTATTATTTTATGTATTATACTAAAAAATTTTATTTATTTTATTCATGAATAGGGGTTTAATATATAATACATGTCTATTTGGGGGGGTTGGGCCCTTTTTTCTGTTTCCTTTTTCTAAACCTTTCTGAACCAAACAGGAAATTAAAATATAATACAAATATATTTTAATATAAAAAAGTTTAAAGAAAGGGAAAAATTTTAGGGGGTTTTGGTTAGGGTGGGGTTCGAAGGGGGGAGAGTCAGGGGGAAAAGGGTTTGGGAAACGGGAAAGGTAGTAAAGGCTTTTCAGAAAAGGAAAACGCCCAACGGGCGGAGGTTGGGTGGGATTGCCGTAAAATCCCTTAGGAAAAAAGGGGGACTTGTTGTTGAATGGGTTTGGGGAGGGTATTTAATGGATGCATTGGGTTCATGGGAAGTGCCTGAGGATTTGGGTAAACATCAAGGGCCAATTTTAAAAAAAGGCAAAAGGGGATAAAGGTGAAAGTTTTAAATTGCCCAAAGGGATGAGGTTGTTGATATTCCTGGGGAAAATTTATGGGGGGGTATTAAATTTAGAGGGAAAGGCATTACGAGCATCAAAGGGGGAAAAGCAATTTTGGGGGTTTTGAATGGAAAGGGGTGGGGTTTTTTTTTGAAAATGAGTGAAAAAACTTAAAAAACGATGGTTTTTAAGTGAAATTTATGGGTCTGGGGAAGGGATTTTAACAGGGTGGCAAAGAATCTTTTGGGAAGGTTCTGAGAGTATATGGGGTTAGGGGAAATTGCAAGAACAGTGAAAAATTTTTTTTCCAAGGGTGTAAGGGGGAAAAGTGAAGATAGGAAAAAATTAAACTGATTGGGTTTCCCCGTGAATGGGCATTGTGGAAAAGGGTTTGTGATTCTCCATGGGTTTTTTAATTTTTTTAGGATGGGGGGGTTAGGAGGTGAATCAAGAAATTTTTTGGGGGAAGGGGGAAAATGTTTTTGTCCCGTTCTGGAAAGAGAGGGTTTTTGGGAAAATAGTCCCGGGGATGTTCGGTGGGTATAAAGTGCTGTTGGGGTTTATTTGGGTGAAAACTGCAGAGCGGTGACGAATTTGTAAAGGGGTGGGAAAAAAAAGTTGAAGAAAAAATGAAAAAACACAGTTAATAATTTTATAGGGGTTTAAAAAACAAGTTATTTGGGATAAAAATTTTAAGGGGGAAAAAACTTGGGGGAAATGATGTGTTTTAGAATATTTTGAGTTTACTTAAACATGGATGAAACCCTGGGAAACAAAGTTACTTTCAGGGTGGGGGGGAAACCAAAGGGGCTGGGAAACTTGAAGAAGAATGTGTGGGGGAAAGGCCGGGGGGGAACTTATCTCAGAGGGGCAAAAAAAGGGGGTTTTGAAAGGGAAAAGTGGCTTTCCAAAAAATGTTAAAATGGGTTTGAGGGAAAGGGGTATAAAATAGGGGTTTTGCAGAGAAGGGGGCAAGGGGTTGGGAAAAAAATTTTGAGGGCAATATTGGGGTGGGGTGGGGTTTTACCCTAAGTAATGGAAAGGGGGAAAAAGAAAATGTGTAGGTAAAAAGAAATGTGGGGAGAAACAGAAGAGGGGGTGTTGAAATGAAATTTGGTTTGGGCACATTTGGGGAAAAATGATGAGGAAAGTTACAAAGGGAAAATTTTTTTGGGCAAGGGGGGGGAACCAAAGGGGAAAACAACACCAAATTGGAGGGGGAAAAATGGAGTGAAAAAGTTTTTTTTTGATTGGGGGTGGGAAATAAAAAGGGGGGTGAAAGGCGTACAAAGGGAAAAAGAGTTAATTTTGGGAAAGTGGGAAACTTCCCCTGGGTTGAACTATGGGTTAAGGTCTGGGGTAAACCAAGGGAAAAGGTTTTGTGGGGCCTTGATGTGGAAAGGGAGTTTTTGGTTTTCCCGTGCATTACACATGACAGCTAGATGTCTGTTCCTGCCTCCCTTTGCGGGGGAGGGGGGGGGGGCTATTTTGTGTGGGGGGGGGGGGGGGGGAAAGGGGAATGGGGGAACACGGGAAGTATGATATGTACATTGTTAAAATTTTTATATGTCTGCGTAGTAAATTTGTAGTATACTTTTAAAATGTATTTATGTACATAGTTGTGGGGGCTGCACCCTTTTTAGTTCCCTTGTTTGACTTTTGGGATTATATTTTTTAAAACATTTCCTTTATACCCATAAAATTCATTTTTGATACTTTTGCCACTTTCTGCCTTAGCAAAAATAGCATCAGGAAAAAAGAGGTTTAAGCCTTTGGGGAAAAACCCTCACTTGGCCCTTTCTTGTCCTTTTTTTGGAACAACCACAAATTAAAAAATAAATAAGGAAGGAGGATTTTCCACCCCCCGCTCCAGCTCATAATCGCTTTCTACGCTAAATATAAAAGGGTATTTTCTTTTTCCCTCTCCTGGTGCAAACCCACTGAATTTGGGGTGCAATCTGTTTCCTTGGGGGACGGGGTACGACAGGAATAAACAAACCCCAAGAAAGTATGAAATTTATCTGTTTGGGCCATTCTTCCCACTGTTTCCCACCAAAACCCTCGACGCGGGGAAGGGGCTATCAATATAAATGTGTGTCGGGGGGGTTGGGGCCATTTTTTCGTCTGTTTCCTTTTGGCGCCTTAACAGGGAAGACAGCGACAAAGTAAAAATATGGGATAAATAAATATATATATATATATAAATATATAAAAATTAAAATTATATATATATATATTAATTTTTTTTTTTTTTTTTGCTGTCGCTGCCCCCCGGGGGTTTGCGAGGAGCGCAAGGAAACGACGAAAGAAAGGGCCCCAACCCACCCCCAAAAATAAACCCCCCAAAAATATAATCCTCAGAGCTTTCCATGGTTTACCCCAGACGCTTCACATCCCGATTCAATCCACTGACAGCACTAAACCCCCGTAACCACTCGCCCAATTCCTCTTTTCCTTGCCCTCCTTTCACCCTCCTGCATGTTCAGGCCCCAACACACAAAATTTTTCCCCCCATCTTCCACCCCAATTTGGTCTCCCACTTCTCCTCTTCCCCCCCACCTCCGACACATAACCTTTTGGGTCAATTTTTCCTCACTCTTTCCCTCTCCATGTCCCAAAAAAAAAAAAAAAAAAAAAAAAAAATTTTTTTCAAAAACCCTCTTTTTGCTCTCTCAAACCCCCACTTTTTATTTCCCACTCTTCTTACCCTTAGTTTTTACTCGATCAAACCACCTCCACCACAAATTTTCCAAAATCTCATTTCCCCAATCCTCCCCCTGCGACCACCACCCAAACCCCCGCCTCACCATACAACATTGTTGAACCATATTCCTTCAAAAATACCCCCGAGCTTTCCCCAGATAATGTTCTCGAATCCACCATTTTTCAACTCCCAAATTTTCGCCCCCTCCCCCTTTCCCAGACCACTTCCCCTTCCATGGTTTTTCCCTCCGTCCAATCCCCTCCCAATTTTCTAAAACACTTTTCTTCCCCAGTTTTTTTTCCTTCAAAATCACCCCCAATTGAACCAACAAATTGTTGGAACCCCAAAACCCTTTAAACAAACCCCTTTTTGCTTTCCCAGATAATGTTCCACACCAAACATTCTTCAAAGGCCCCAAATTTCGCCCCCCTTTCCCCCTCCTATGACCACTTTTGCTTCCCTGGTTTTTCCCTCCCCTGCCGTCCACTCCCCCTATCTAAAACACTTTACTTTCCCCAGTTTTTCTCCTTCAAAATCCCTCCCAATTGACAACCCCAACCCTACGTAACCAATAACCTTCCTTATTCACATTTTCTCTTTAAATTTTTTTTTTCACACACTTACCAAACCAGTCACCACTTCTGCAGTTTTCACTAATCACCACCAGGCTGATCAACAACAACAACGACTATTTCCAATCTCTCACCCCAAAGACTTTATACTTGCCCCTCTTTCCAAACTCTTGCATTTACCCCCTAATAACCCCATCCAAAACAAATCAAACAACCAGGGGACTCACAAAAACCCCTCCCAAACCTACATTCACTGAGAACCAATCACTTTCCTTCTTCCTACATTTAAAAATATATTATATAAATATTATATATATATTATATAAAAAAATTATCCCTGGGGGTAGGGGGTTAAAAATACTTCCCCCTATTCCCTCGTGCTAAAAGGGGCCCAAAAAAAGGGGGGGGAGCGGGGGCTGGAAACCCCCATCTCTTTTTTTTTTTTAATTTCCAAAAAAAACAGAGGGGCCGGGTAGGATATTCCAAAAAAAGGCCCATTCCTTTGTTCTTAACCTCCCCCTACGTAAGGGCGAAATGGAAATTTTTTAAAAAAAAAAAAAAAAAAAAAATATATAATAAATATTAATATATTATTATATATGTGAGAAATACTTAGAAAAGCAAAGGGGATTGGTATTTACCCTTTATGGATCTGGAAAGGCATTGATAAGTTGAAAAGGATTTGGGGGGGGTTTTAAAAAATTAGGTGTGGGGGCAAGTTGTTAGAAGCATGAAAATTTTTTTATCGGGGGAAAAAAGGCATGTGTACGTTAGGAAAAGGGGGAAAGTGATTGGTTTCTCCTTTAATGTAGGGTTTTTGGGAGGGGGTTTGGGGTCTCCTGGTTTTTAATTTTTTAAGGGTTGTTTTTTAGGGGGGTAAATGCAAAGTTTTTTTGGGAAAATTTTATGAATCCCCTTTGGGGGGAAGGGGCTGGAATATTTAGTTGTTGTTTGCTGATGATACACCTGGTGGTATTTATTGAAAACGCAAAAAGTGGTGAAAGAGTTTGGGAAAGTGTGGAAAGAAGAAGTTAAAGTAAATGTAATAAGAGCAAGGTAAATTGGGACATAGGGTTAGGGTCAAGTCAATTGGGGGGTAAGTTTGAAAGGAAAAAAACTGGGGGAAGTAAATGCTTAGATATCTGGGTGGATCTCAGGGAGAACCTGGGAACGAAGGATCTGGGGGGGGGAGTGGGGAAAATCGGGAGCCTTTAAGAAAGTGGGAAATGGAACATTATCTTGAAGGGAAAAATGGGGTTTTTTTAAAAAGTGGTTTTCCCAAAAAGTTTTGTTGCAGGTGTGGGTAATTAGATTGGTGCAGGGGGAATGTGGAAATGAATTTTGGGGAAAAGGGTTGGGTTTTGGGGGGTTTTGATCGGGAATAAGTAAGGGAAAGAGATGTTGGGAAAAAAAAGGCGTGGTTGAAAGCAAAGAGGGTTTTTGAAATTTTGGGCACATGGAAAATGAGGAGGAAAGATGCCCAAAAGGGGTAAATTTTGTCGGAGTGGGGGGAAAAGGAAAGTGGGGGACCAAAAATTGGGGGTGGAAAGATGGGGAAAAGAATTTTGTGTGACGGGGCCTGAACATAGGGCAAAGAGGGGAAGGAATAGAGGAATTTGGTGATTGGTATCCCGGGGTTTTTTCGTCTGTCAGTGGGTTGAATCGGGCATTGAAGCGTTGGGGTAAACTGGAAATTGTAGGTTTTTTATTTGCTGTGTGGACGTATTATTACATGGTATGGGGGGGGTTGGGCCATTTCTTTCTCTTTTCCTTCCTACCTCGCAAAAACCGGAGACAGCGACAGGTATAAAAAAAAAAAAAAAAAAAAAAAAAAATATAATAATATTTTTATTTTTTTTTATACACATACACATTATTACAAACATCCACACACCAAATAACAACCTATACATCTCAAAGTCACATATATTACCCAACAAAAACTAAACCCAGCACACAAATTTTACACTGTCTCCCTTTTAAAATTCCCTCCCCCCTTGCCACCCCTGGATACCTCCCCCCTTCCACCCCCTGTGTCGAGGTTCTAGGAAAAGAAAAAAGCCCCCTTCGTTCACAACTATCTCTAGCGTCATTCAAAAGCCCAAAACCCACTCCCTTCACATCCAGGCCCCACACAAACTTTTTTTTTATGGTTTTCCCCAACCTTCACAGCCCTGAATTTAATCCACTGACAGACCAAACCCCTATACCACATCGATCCAAATTTACTTATTCTCCCGCCTTTTACCCTCCTGCATGTTCAGGCCCGATCACTCAAAAAACTTTTTCACCCATCTTTCCCCCTCCAATTTTGGGCTCCCATTCTCCCCGTTCCCTCCACCTCCCCACCCTATATCCTCTTGGTCAATTTTCCTCACTCATTCTCTCCCTGTGCCCCAAAAAATTTCAAAAAACCCTCTTTTGCTCTCTCAAACCACACTCTTTTTTTTCCCACATCTCTCTCACCCTTAATTACTCCGATCAAACTCCTCAACCAACATTTCCCCAAACATCTCATTTCCAGCACATCCACCCCCTGCGCAAACTCTATCACACCCACACCCCGCAACCAACAACATTGTTGGAACCACTTTCCTTAAAACATACCCCCTTTTTTTTTTCCGAGATAAAGTTCCGTTCCACACATTCTTTATTTTCGCCCCTCCCCACCCATGATTCACTTCCGCTTCCCTGTTCCCCCCCTCCAGATCCACTCCCCCGATACTAAAAACCTTCTTCCCCAGTTTTCTCCATTTAAACTTACCCCCAATTGACTTGACCCTAAACCACTGTAAACCAAAAACCTTTTTTCTTATTTCCTTTACTCTAACTTTTTTCTTTCACACACACTACCAAAC